>NC_137138.1:5158060-5260560 GCF_949319135.1 Squalius cephalus | reverse complement strand
ATTAAATTTTGGTATGTTTTAGCTTACCTGAAGGCAGGGACGGACTGGGGCTAAAAAACAGCCCTGGACTTTCTCCCAAATAGGCCCATCATCCGGCCATTCGCCTCTAGCCGTGTGCGACTGACACTAGCCAGGATGTCCTGATACTATATGCCACAATACTGTAGCCTATCAGACAAGGTATTCACAGCAAGTAACATCTCAAAACAAATGATGATAATTGGGGTTGTATACAAATAAAAACAAAAAATGTACAATGCCATAAAATACAAATAATGAAATGTCACTGGCTACAGAAACCCCAAATTACACAAACTTGTAATTATAAAATGTATAGTTACTATATACCAGGGTCCAACCTTTTTGTGTGCGAAGGCTACCTCAAGGGATAAAATCATCTAGAAGGAATTTTTATTTCTTATACTCCAATATTTATTATACATAACATGGTGAAGCTTCTTTACTTTTCACCATCATATGGGAAATAATAAAATATCTTGATATTCTGGTTCAGACTTACAAGCGTTTAAAAAAAAAAACAATTCCTGAAAAATTATGAAAATATTTATAGATTTTTTTGTTGATTTTCTATAAACCTATTGTATGTGTTATCAAAAACAGTAGCCCAAACATTTAGTATAAATATAAATGAAAAAAAAAATAAAAAAAAAATAAACTGCCATAACTTCTAAACAAAACATTACTGCATTAGGCTACATTTTACATGACTATATTAATATAACAGCATTTTTAATATGAATACAGGCACATTTCTGCCAAAAAAGTTTGTTTTACTAAAGTTAATTCATAAGTTTTGGTGTGAAATGTCTTCTAACTGGTTTGTTCTTGGAACAATGTTTCGCCTGTTTTTTTTTGTTTTTTTTGCGTCAATATGTTGAGAATATCAGCGCTTTTTCATCTGGCTTTTTACAAGCTTAAATCACATAGTCATTTGTGGGTTTATAATAGAGAGAGAGAATTCTGCGCTGAATTTAAATGCTTCTCAGTGGATCGCGCAGCTCTGTGTAATAATGTTCGCGTGATCGAGATCAGCTGGCCGCGATCGCTGTTTTTTGGGCCGAGCTAATAATGCGCTGTTCAGATCAAACAAGTTTTGTTCCGCCTTTTGAGCGTTTGCCATTTGATGTTTCTCATACGCAATGCAAATGACAGCGTATAATCAAAGAGAGTTGGGTAATTTTGTAGAGGCAAAAGTTGAAAAGGTCGCAAAAATTATACCATTTATTCGAAGTCTGGAACCCCGACGGCAAGTTGGGGCTATTTATAGAATGTGTTTAGCGGGCAACTCACAGGCACCAGGTTGGAGACCACTGCTATACAAATATAATGTAAGCAAATTTAAAAGTGCAGCCTTATAAAACTAACTTTCTGTCAGTGGCTATAGGCCGACTCTTCTTCCTCAGTTGTTGTTTTTTACACGTAGCATATAAGTGATCGTATTAGTGCCCCTGCTGTTGGCTGTTCATATTGCTTTATTAGACTTTTTTTTTTTTTTTTTTTTTTGTGCCGACGGCGCTCGGTTGGACGGCCGTTCTGGACTTTTCCAGAACGCACAGATTGTCAGTCCGTCCCTGCCTGAAGGGCATCCAAGATGTAGGTGTCTTTGTTTCCGCAGTAGTTTCAATTTTGATATTTTTAGGTCAAACCGTTCTTGTCTGTCAGTCATATAATGCAGGTCTATGGTCACTATCTGAAAGAGCATGCACAGAGTCAAAATTAAAACAATTCCCCAACGTAAGTACACATTGATGGCCTAAGACACGAAATGAGCGGTTTGTGTGAGAAACAGTATTTATATATCGTTTTTACCTCTTGTAACACAGCCACGTCCAAGTGATCTGAGGGCTCGCGCTTCCTGGTGTGTGACCTTTGCGCAGACTGGTGCACTGATATATACACTAGATGTCACCTTAAAGACATTCGTTCCAATGAACTGCCGTAGACAAGGCGACATCTAGTGTATATATCTATGCACCAGTCTGCGTACACGTCACACACCAGGATGCGCGCGCGCCCTCAGATCACTTGGTTCAACTCTGTGCATGCTCTTTGAGACAGTGACCATAGACCTGCATTATATGACTGACAGACAAGAATGGTTTGACCTAAAAATATAAAAATTGAAACTACTGCGGAAACAAAGACATCTACATCTTGGATGCCCTTGAGGTAAGCTAAAACATACCAAAATTTAATTTCAAAGTGAACTATCCCTTTAAGGGAGATTGGTTTGATTTCTAATGTGTTTTGTTTGTCACATGCTCAGAGACCGCTGAGAACATCGGCTACTCCTGCGAACTGCTCACGGACGACATGAAGATCCACTACGGAGAGGATGTGAAGTATGTTTCAGCTAGTCTGTGACTGTGTGAGTGGTTGGGTTCGGTTTCTAAAGTCGAGACTCTCGTTCTCTCTCTCTTTCAGCGTACAGCTGAGGAACAGACAGACCCAAAGGCGAAACGACCCTCAAGGACGCAGTAAGAAACTGAAGGAGACGTTCTTCCCGGAGCCGGGCAAGAACGCCCTCATCATCACCGGAGGCTGGCTGGTACACTCCTCATCCTCTGATTATCTCTCAGATTATGTTTTAAGATTTCCGTCACAATAAAAGCTCAACGGTTAATCTCTTGCAAGTGCAGAAATTATCGTGTACTTATGTTTTTTTGTCTAAATTAATGCATCAAATAAGCCAAATCAGAGGTGGACAAATGCTATCAATTTATCATTCAAAAGTCAGTACGTTTTCTCTTAAGAAATTAAGAAAGAAATGACTTTTCAGATTTCAGCAAGGATGCATTACAGTAAAAGTATCAAAAGTGACAGTAAAGACATTTATAATGTTATGAAATAAATTTTGTTCTTTTGAGTTTTCGATTCAACAGAGAATCCTGCATTTTTTTTTATTGTGCTTATTAGCACAAAAACATTTCTAATTAATTGAATGAAATTAATCAACAAAAAAAAAATAGTTAAACGTTCGTTGTCTTGATGATAATGAGCAGCTGACATGACATTTGCTGTCCTCCAGAAAAAAATCCCATTTTTCATTTTCAAATTTAATGTTAAAAAAAAAACACAAACATTTAATAGATAATTAAAATAAGTAAAACATGGAAATGATCTTGCAGTGACTGAAACATTGAAATGAACATTGTGAAAATGTTAACATGTATTGGCATTTATTTTAAAATTTCCATTTGCATAAAAGACTAATCATAAATACCCTTAATTTTGCCTTTAAAATGGAAATAAATAAATAACCTTACATTTACACTTTTAGCAGATGCTTCTATACAAAGTGGCTTACATTGCATTAATTGTATACATGTTAGCAGTTCACGCATTCCCTGATAATCGAACCCATGACCTTGGCGTTGCAAGCACAATGCTCTACTGTTTGAGATAAAGCAATCTAGTCTGAACTATAGGTAATACTTTAGTCATCAAGTCCTGTGGAGTGACTCACCAAGTTGACCAGGACAAAGGGAAATGAATTAAAGATGACTTTCTCCTCTCCATGCAGAACGAGATACTGTACGAGAAGAAAAAGAAGCGGCGTCGCTTGCGTCTGAAGAAGCTCAGGAAACGCTACAGGAACTCCAACAACCCTCAGGACGTCAACCAACCCATCGATGAGTGGGAGAAGGAGAAGAGGCAGGAAGACTTCGTTGACATGGCGTGTGAGTGCAGCTCGGTGATCTGCTGTCGAGTGACACCCAAACAGAAGGCAAACGTGGTCAGTCTGGTGAAGCGCTACAAGAAGGCCGTGACCCTGTCCATCGGGGATGGAGCCAACGACGTCAACATGATCAAGAGTGAGTTTAACTGATCCTGACCAGTGTTGTTTTAGTGTCAATGGCTATGTTTTCATCCAAAGGTGCATATTTAACTTATGGTCGAAACTGGAATATCGCATAAAATATTGGCGAATGAAGCACCGTTTCCACCCAGCGAGTCGAAGAGAACAAAATCGTCACTTCCTGAAAATTGGCACAAAATATCTGTAAAATAAAACTGCAAATCACTGCAATGGGGGGAAGCCACTGTGGCTCTTTTTACGTACATCATAAATGACTTGGATAAAAAAAAAATCCACCTCAATTGAACGCATACGTTTTTTATGCTATTGTTAGAATTTATGCACATCCTGGCGTTTTTAATCCAGTGTTTTTGCAAGATCCCAAAATTCGCATACAAGATAGGTGCATGAAATGGATGCATATCTAATTACATACTATTATTGTTGTTTTTTTTATACATTTTAATTTTAGTTATAGTTTTAGCATTTAGTTATTTTTATATTTTCATTTTCTATTTAGTTTTAATTCTATTTCAATTTCTGTTTTAGTTATTTTAGTAGATATTATTATTGATGGTATTGATTCATTTTAAAATTATTAATTGATATTTATTTATCTAGCTATATATTATATATATATATATATATATATACTATATATATATATTTATATAACATCTATCTATCTAGTTTGCATTTATAGAATTATTTGTTTACTTATTTATTTTATTTAAAGAGTTTTTGTATTTATTATTGTATATTCATAGAAAGTGCATTTATAGTTTTGTTTTTATGTATTTATTCATTCATAGAGATATATAATTGATTAAATGTTCTAGTAGATATTTAGTAGATATTATTGATGCTATTGATTCATTTTAAAATGATCAATTGATATTTATTTATTTAGTACGCATTTACAGAATTATGTGTTTACTTATTTATTTAATTTAAAGAGTTTTTGTATTTATTATTGTATATTTATAGAAAGTGCATTTATAGTTTTGTTTTTATGTATTTATTCATTCATAGAGATATATAATTGATAAATGTTTTTAAAAAATATTTTATTTCAGTTCAAATTTATTTTAAAGTATGAAGTCATATTAAATGTTTAAAGAGAGCCAACGTTTCCTTCCCATGCTCCTCTGCAGCCGCAGACATCGGTGTGGGCATCAGTGGTCAGGAGGGGATGCAGGCGGTGATGTCCAGCGATTACGCCTTCGCTCAGTTCCGCTTCCTACAGCGCCTCCTGCTGGTCCACGGGCGCTGGTCCTACATCCGAATGTGCAAATTCCTGCGCTACTTCTTCTACAAGAACTTCGCCTTCACCCTGGTGCACTTCTGGTACTCCTTCTTCAACGGATTTTCCTCACAGGCAAGAGAAGGATTTCAGAATCTCAAAATCTCTGTTTCAAGCTGATTCTTGTTTTTAACCGCTCTTGTTTGTGTTGTGTAGACGGCTTATGAAGACTGGTTCATCACCCTGTACAACGTCTGCTACAGCAGTCTGCCCGTTCTCCTCGTCGGCCTTCTGGATCAGGTATCGCTTGTCATAGAATAATGGCCGAGAGAAGCTAGGCTTATCACAGAATTGAAGAATATTGACCTTTTTTTTATTTATTATTATTGTTTTTTTTACAGTCATGTAAATTGCAGTCAAACTAATTTATCAAAAATGCATAAATAACTATTTATTTATTATCTGCATTTAAAAGACATCTAACCTTATTTTAAATTGCCTTTAAAAGAAATGCAATTGGATTTCATTTTGTAACTTCCCATCATGTTACGTAGCATAATTCAGGGTTATTAGCGTTAATTAAACTATTAAATAATATAATATATTTATGTATTTGTGTGTGTGTGTGTGTGTATATATGGATGTATGTATATGTGTGTGTGTGTATATATATATATATATATATATATATATATATATATATATATATAGATAGATACACACACACACACACACACACACACACACACACACTAAAGCACTAAAATTACTAAATGAAAATGAATAAAAAATGAAACTGAACTTAAACTAAACCTAAATCGAAATATTAAACTAACTGAAGCAAGTTTTAAGTTGAAGCACTAAAATTCAGTGCCGTTTCTGTGAGCTTCAAAAACCGTATGAAAATCAACATGAAATTGAAAAAATGTACTTTGCTAAAGGTGCAGTAAGTGATTTCTGAGAAACACTGTTGATGTTTGAAATCGACACCCAAACAAACACACCCCTCCCTTCATTGCTCCGCCCCCAAAATAACAAACACGTTATGCAACACTGGACACGACAAACATCAGACAGCTCACGCAAGTGTGGATGAATCAGCTGTGATTCAACAACAACAGCATATCTTGGTTCTGTCTCTAACGTCTCTCCAGCGCTGGAAAGCTTTTCCAGTATTACTGTGGGTCCTTAAAATCTCAGCCGTCCCCGTTTGCTCACTCTCTCCTCCCCATCATAAGCTACGAGAGCTTATAGTGTTGTGGTTATTAGTCCGACCCACATTGTTTTTTCTCCTATTTACACAGCCAAGACTATGTTGAGCGCCCACAGCACAGACATCTGGCAAATATACACAAAATTGCTTGTTTGGGTGTCTCAGAAATCGCGTACTGTGCCTTTAATGCATGTTTCCAGCCTTTAAACCACATCTTTTTCTTCCTTGTGTAGGACGTGAATGACAAACTGAGTTTACGGTTCCCGAAGCTCTATCTTCCTGGCCAGCAAGGATCGTTGTTCAACTACAGGAACTTCTTCATCAGTTTGTTCCACGGCATCTTCACCTCCCTCATAATCTTCTTCATCCCGTACGGTGCGTTCCGGCAGACGATGGGACAGGACGGGGAGGCTCCGTCCGATTACCAGTCCTTCGCTGTGGTGGCCGCATCCTCGCTCATCATCACCGTCAACCTGCAGGTACCCGATTGGCCAATCTTGATCATGTGACCACATTTCATTCGGTTTTATATTGCACAACAAACTTTTTAGCTTCCAAATAAGGAGACATACATTTCATGTCTAGCTTGTTTCTAACATGGATTGAACTTGACTATAGAGCTGATCTTTATAGAATGTTCTAGATGATTTCTGATGTAGTATTTTCTTCTTGTCATCCCCAGATCTCATTAAACACCTCCTACTGGACATTCGTGAACTTTTTTGCAGTGATCGGCAGTATAGCCCTTTACTTCGGCATCATGTTTGACATCCACAGCGCAGGAATCCACGTCATTTTCCCAACGACCTTCACTTTCACAGGTGGGCAATGAAGTCATAGTAAACTTTATTGCACAATGTCTACTGGTATAGTTTGCATACTGGAACCGAAGCTCAAGAAATGACTCCCAAAACAAAAATAAAATGAGTCCATGCTACATTTGCACTAAATTCCAGGTCTTCTGAGGCATTATGTGTGCACTTTATATGAGAAGGATCTCCTGGACGTGTTACGGTCTGAGATCATGTAAAAATGACAATTTTATGATTATTGAGATTTAAACATTGCATGATATACATGTTTTTATAGAAATGTGATTCAAAAGTTACAGAATTAAATAATCACAGGTCCTTTTAACATAAAATAATGGCTAAGAGATGGTAGGCTTTATTACAGAGTTGAGGAATATTGATGATTATTTATTATTTTATTTAATCGTGATGTAAATTAGTCAAACAAATGTATCAAAAATGCATAAATATATAAAAAATCTTTTTTAATCTGCATTTAAAAGAAATCTAGGCTTCTTTTAAATTGAATATATGAATTTGATGTCATTTTGAAACTTCCCATCATACATTTAGTCGCATAATGCAGAGTTATTATTGTTAACTAAAACCGTTAAAAACTTTCTTTTTTTTTTATTGAAATAAAGCTGAATTAGAATAAAATATAAATATTAGATGAAATTTTTTAATATTAAACATAAAAAAAGTAATCTTTAAAAAAATTAAGTAACACAAATGACAAAAACACACAATTACGCTAAATCTTAACTCAAAATATAAAGCTGGAAATAAATATTAGAAGAAAATCTTAAATTAAACAAAAATTAGAAATGTTGAAACACTAAAATTAGTAACTGGTAAATTAGTAAATGTATAAAAACTACAACTGAAATAAAAATTAATTCATCTTAAATTGCAAATGATAAAAGCACATAACAAAATCTTTTAAAATCTTACTGAAAAACTGAAATTATAAAACTATAATAGTATATAAATACTACTAAAATAACACATTTGGGCTGTAAGCTTCCATGGCACGCAGGAAACCTTTACTACACGGTTATCTTCACTGTTCATTCTCAAACAGAGACCATGTTATGGTCTGGTGTGTAATAATCTCGTCGTTGTTCTGACGTCTAGGTGCCGCGTCGAACGCCCTGAGACAGCCGTACCTGTGGCTGACCATCATTCTGACGGTGGGAATCTGTCTTCTTCCTGTCATCTGCATCCAGTTCCTCTATCAAACCATCTGGCCCTCTGTTGGAGACAAGGTGAGATCAGCGGCGTCCTCAAACAAGACCGATAATGCTGTTGCTGTTCGAGCATGAAAAAGCTCTGCAAAGCTCTTCTCTATATCAGTGTCAGTGTTTCTGAACTCCCTGAAACGCCTCCATTGTAGTCTTGAGTTTCTTCCGGGAACGAACACGTCGCATTATTCCTCATTTAAATAATTAATATGCAGAATAAAGGGGCGGGGCCTGGTTGAGTTAGTTAGTAGTGTGTTAAAACTCATGTTATGGTAAGGGGCGGGACATTTTTCAAACATAAGAGCGGTTAACCAATCACAACACACTGCTCCAACCGACCAATCAGAGCACAGTGTGCTTTTCAGAAGGAGGGGCTTCATAGAGACAGGAACTAAACAGAGCGTTACTGACAGACTGGGAAGAGAGGAGCTGCAAAAAATAATTCATTTCAATTCACATTTATTTGTATAGCGCTTTTCACAATACACATCATTTCAAAGCAGCTTTACAGAAAATGCACGTCTACATTACAATTTAGAGTCTGTTATCAGAGGTGACATTGTCCAAGTTATGCATTTCTGAAATGTATGAGAAAAATAATGAACATTCAAGCATGAAAGCCTATTTTAATAGAGCCCAGAAACAAAATCATCACTTTCTAAAAGGGCATAATTGGTGACGCACAGAATATTCTAGATTAAATACACCATTCAGATGTTTTATTGTTTCTAAATCTCATGTTCTTCCTCCAGGTCCAGAGGAACAGGAAGAAATATGAGCTTGAGGATGAAGAGGCGGAGAGGAGGAAGAAGAAGCCAGCATTCGTGCGTGGCGGACGGTCTCGTCGCTCAGCTTACGCCTTCTCGCACTCCCGCGGCTACGCCGACCTCATCGCTACGGGGCGCAGCATTCGCCAGCGGCCGCGCGTTCGTCCTGAACTCAGAGACAGCATACGAGAGGTTCCTCAGGCTGAAAACATCTGAGACTCTCTCTACCTGCGTTCGTAATGTGCCTTTACCCCGTCATATCTGAGCTGCCCACTGGAACGGGCCAATAGGAAGAGGCTACGTGTCATTTAAGGGGCGGGACAAATGAAAGAGCCAATGGGAAATGGGGGAAGAAGGGCTTTAAAGGGAAAGTACAAGTAAACACTCACCGATGACCTGTACAGGTTTTAACGTTGTGCACTGCGCACAACAAATTGTTTTTCTCAGGTTTTTACCGTGTGTTTTTTATTTTGGAGTCACACTTTTGTCCGTTTTTTGCACAAGTACAAATAAGGGTCCTGCCCTTCAAAGAGAGAAAGAGTTTGTGTGTGTGTGTGTGTGTATGCGTGTTTCTAATCTCATCACCGATAAAAAAGTTCTTTCTTTATACACTGCAAAGAATCATTTTCTTACAGTATTTTTCCACTAAAAATATCAACTTTCTTAAAGTAATATATATTTAGTTGACAAGCAAAATGGTGTAAGATTTGACATATATACATATATATATTTGATATATATACAGATAATATATTATATTTTATTTCTCACCCCCTTGAAAAATATCATAAAACAAAATTTTATAACATTCTTTAACATTTATACTTTGCAATTTTGCTTCTCAAGTCAATTCACGTTGTTTAAGGGTCTTGTCTACATATTTTAACTGAAACACAAGACAAAAATACTGATTAAGAAAATGATTTTTTTTATAATTTTGCAGTGTAGTGAAGGTGTTGATTAAATTATTTTCTCTTCAGGACTTACTGAAGACCTTTATCTTGAAATGTTCAAAATGTTTTTGTTTTTTTTGGTTCCCTTTTGCAGAATGTCCAAGCAAAGGGCCGAATCCCACAAACCTCACAATGAAATCTCCTCACGGTTTAATCTGCAGGGTGTTGGTGTTTTGTTCTAGATGATGTTCCTTATGAGCCGTGAAAGAATGAATGAATTTTAGAGTGGTGAAACCTCATGTTTACATAAATACTTATGAAATCATCTGTTCCTCAAGGTCTTCAAACCGTTCATGCTCTATTTTTCAACATATGTCCCGTAAAATCTGCCTAGAGGTTCATAGATCATTTTTAATGCACTCACTGTGGTGTCTTCTCTGATTTAATATTTCATTGTTCTGAGAGCTATTTTTAAATGGGTCGTCTTGCCATCAGCTTTGACAGGAATAGCGATCTGCACAAGAATGAAGCCTTAATGACATTCACTTTGTTTTCTTATAAGACTTTGCACTTTTGGTACAGGGACTTGGGAGGCGGACATATATTTCTCATTTTAACCCTAGTTACATGAAACCTGTTACAAGATTTAAAATAACCTGCCATAAGATTAAATCATTAATGAGAAAACTATATTTATTAGGCTGGTTGTTCTAAATGTGCATATTGAATGAACCGAAAGGCTTTACCTAGCCATATCAATGTGACAGATTTACTTTTACACAGCTCTGTGGATTGTCTGTCTGTAATGTACTGTAAAATACTTTACACAAATGTCTATAAATAAAGAAAAAGATATAGAACTTTTGGCTTTGAGATGTTGTTTATGGTGAAAAGTACATTCTTCATTTTTCATGTTTATTATTACCAGTGTTGGCATTACATGCATTACAATATCGCGTTACTTCCTAAAATAGTAACTAATTGCATTAATTAGTTACTTTTTATGGAAAGTAATGTGTTGCATTACACACACACACACTTTTCCGCTCCTGGGCTGGGCTTGCTTGTTTTTTTTTTTAATAACCAAAAAAAGTTGTATTTTTGGCAAATGTAAAGGCCTTTTCACACCAAAAGTGCAAATGTAAAAGGAAATGCAAATTCACACCTGTACAGTAGAGGGCGATGCTCAAACTAACCTTACTGCTGTTCTGGATTGCAGAAGAATAGGACACAGGAAAAGAAGTTCAACACTTCAGCAATAAAAACTAAAAAATCTAGTCATTTTTGCTTGTTAGTATGGCTGAATTGGATCATCGAAGGTCAGTAGCAAATACAAAAAAATTTGATTAAAAAAGCCCGGTTCAGAAACTGGGCTTAGATTAAGCCAGGATTGGGCCTTAGTTAAATTAGTGCATTTAAGTAGCTTTTTTAAAACGTGCCTTAGAAAAAAACATTACTGGTGAGCGTCTTAAGACAAAACAATAAGACTGACTAATTTTAAGATATCACTGTTTTTATTCATTTTGAGGAATAGCCTACTGAATCTGATTTTGTGCAAGTGCGATGGGTAAATGCATGCTCACATTTAGTCTAGAACTAAATACAGTAGGATGCACTTACTCCTGATTTCTCTCAACATGGAGACATGAGAGCTGTCAGTCAATACAAGTAACTTGCATTACTAATTTGAAAAAGTAACTGATATTTTATTTGTAAATTTAAAAGAAATGCATTACTTTACTAGTTACTTAAAAAAGTAATCTGATTACTTGTAATGCGTTACCCCAAACACTTATTACTATAAGACTATAAATCACAAGAATAAAGGCTGCTCATCAAGGCTGCTTATATTTGATCAAATACACAGTAAAAGCAGAAATATTGTGAAATATTATTTCACTTTAAAATAACTGTTTTCTATGTGCATATATTGTAAACTGTAATTTATTCCTGTGATCAAAGCTGAATTCTCAGCATCATTACTTCTAATATGCTGATTTGATGCTCAAAAAAAACAGAACATTTCTGATTATTATCAATGTTGAAAACGATATATTACCTATGTATATCTAAGTAAGTAGTATATCTGAATCGTTAACAACGCTTTTACAGTGTTTATTCGTTTTCACGTTGGCAAATTTATGAACCCTGCTACGCAAAGATATTTTTAAATAGGTTATATATGATGTATATAAAGCTATAATCTGAGGCTAATGTACTACTGAATATTAATAAGATCGTGCTTGCTTACGTTACGTGGCAATCTTCATTAAGGATTCTAATGAATATTCATGAGTTTCTCCGCCTCTCCTAGTGGGATTGGAGGGTTATTCTGCGCGTGCCCGGGATGTCACGAGCGTCAGTGGTGACGTGGAGACGCAGAGCTAACAGAGTCAATACAGCCCAAACTTACACTGTTAAACACACTTTACTGGAAATTTACCATTACTAATTACGACTCATTTAGTTGTTTTCCTTCTGAAAATACATAGACGCTTGTCTTAAGGAACGCGAGTGGCTTTTCTGAGGCGCTGTCAGTTCTGACATTCATCAGGTAAGTTATTCTTGTCGTTAGCCTGCTAGCATGTCAGCATTGAAGCTAACGGGTTTATAATGGATTTCTCCATTCACTCGAGTCTGCAAGCTAATTGTTGCTAAGTGTATAGCTTACTGGACACTTATTAACTTCTACACAGGGAATTGCATACCATAATATAGTCATATATAATGAATATTTAACTGCATTCTAGTGATTTTATCTGCGGTGGGCATAGAAGCTGTGAAGTGTTATTTGACAGCCCTCTGAGGAAAGCCCAAATATGTCTTAAGTGAATTAATTCCATTATTTACAGGAAGTTTTGAATGACATATTATTAATCAGTCTTCACCAGCCTTGTGTGAAATCATAGGCTGTGTATATTAGACAGTATTTGTGTTCATACAGACTGCAGTCTAAACATTGATGTCCTGCAGGTGTTTGACCTAGTCTGTAAATGTGTGTAACTTACCTGTATTCTGTAGGTTATTCATGAGGTACTTACCTGTAGTCTGTTGTCACCTGTAATGTTGATGGCAGATCTTGATGGCATTTAATTCATTATTGATTTTAGTAATTGACAAGATATTTTGCAGCATTGCATCATGATAGTTTGTGCCTTTGAGCATCTTGAGGCGAATCTCACCTAAATCTGTCAAGATCTTGTTTGAGTCATATTTATTACTAAACTACAAAGGCAGAATCAAGACTCCTATTAAGATGGTGGCATTTTTTTTTCCTTCCCCCAATTCTCTTGGAAAATTTTACTCTCGTATCTCGTTACTGTTATACAAATATATATGTTTATATGTGTGTGTGTGTGTCTGTATATTACAATTTACAGCCTTTACAATTAAACAAATTGGTCATATTTTATCCTAAACTGAAAGAATTCTCACTGTAATATAATGTGTAACATTTTTATATTATTTTAAAATAGTTAAAGGGGTCATATAATGCCATTTTTGTACAAGCTAATATGATTCTTTAGGGTCTAAATTAAAAGTTTGTAATATACTTTAATAAAAAATTCTCATTAGTATTGTAAGAAAACACTCATTTCACCTGGTCAAAAACAGCTCTGTTTTCAGCACGCCGTTTAAGTGCATGTGTCTTTAAATGATAATGAGCTTTGCTCACCCCGCCCCTCTGTTCTGTGCGTACACCGTTAACACAATAACACAATAACCATAACGCATTGTTCATTATAAACGTGGGATTATGAATTATATTTAGAACGTCGTACATAGAAAACATGCCGTAATGTACCCTGAGTGTAAAAATAGCCGCATTCTTCGTGAAGTGTGCAGCAAGCGATTTGCAAAGATTAATATAAAGGTTAATAAAACGTTACACTCTCTTCTTCTTCTGGAGGTTCAGCAGGAACACGAATAGTTGGTACCGATCCTTTTTTCAGGAGCAGCTTCTTAGCAAATCCAGCTTTATACTGATCCTCGTTTGTAAAGCAGTCTGGTGTGTGAAATGATTCGCGCAAACATGAAAGCATTGACGTTGATCGTGGGGAATATTCCCTTCGAAAACAAAACTCAGCCACTGCGTCTTCAGCGGTTCGGCTTTAGGAACATCAAAATGATGCTGTGTTCCTTATTACACCCAAGAGCAGAACACCACAATCACTTAGACGCCATTCTGCTCATAGACAGTGCTCCAGCTATCAGCAATGACGCGCGGACTATGATTGACAGCTCGCGAGCTCGCGAGGGCGGGTCTGTGTTGAAACGCTGCTGTCAATCAACAATCATGGGAGGGGCCTCCGACCGTGTGACGTCACTAGGTCGAACGGCTTGATTTGAGAGAGGGGAAAACATATAAGAAGAAACCACTGGATGGATTTTTATCATTATATGATGGTTGTGTACAGGCACTGCCAACACACATTTCAGTACAATCAACTTGTAAAAGTGCATGTACCATTATATGACCCCTTTAAGTACTGTATATTTGGTAGTATTCAGTAAACTGCTTTTTTACTAATTTTAACATATACTGTATTTCAGTCATGAGAATTGAAGTAACTCAGATCTGGATGCATTACATAATAAGAATTGGAGTGAAAATGTGCTCAATCGCCATGAAAATAATGTCACAATACAAATGTGTTGTGTTCATTTTCTTTATGCAAAATGTAGTTGCTTCATTTTATCTTTCAGATTTTGGGATGACAATTGTTTTTGATTTCTAAATGTAAATTAAAAAAGTTATTACTGATTAGTTGTAAAATGACAAATGGATCTTAACATTAGAGCTTTCTTCAGGTTTGTGAGACGCAAAATAAATGAGTTTCCTTGTTATTGACTAAGAGAGGTCACGTCATCTTCCTGATCAGATCAAATTTAACATTAACCAGGATGTTTAACGAAAACCTTCACTGCTTTTCGGCAGCTTCTGAAGAGAGTTTCACACTCCACATCAGGGAACCAGTGGCACGTCAACAATGTGTGTGTAAAGGGTGTGTGTGCTTAACAAAGAGGTGTGTGTTTGTGTGTTAGGGCTCTGTGTCTACCCATCAAACCTGTTTCAAGTGTGTGGACTCCTGCTTAAGAATTTAGTTCCTCCTCCATGTCGTATTTGTCAAACTAAATACTTTACTCAGTGAAGTGATTGCTCTCATGATCCTCCAGGTTTTGCTTGGCTGGCGATGAGGCTCTGAGGCAGTCTCTCGTGGTTTCTGGAGGCGATGGGTGCAAACACCAGTCAGGTGAGCGACCTGTCGGAGAGCCAGAGTATCCGCAATCTGATTGGTCCAGATGCCATATCGGAGAATGAGCCCTTCTGGAACCAGTTGATCTCCTTCACCTTTACCAGCCCCACCAGCAGGTGAGACACTCCTCTGACCCCCATCACTGATGTCCCATACACTCACATTCATTCACATATCAGAGATGCAAACTTATCTCTCAGCCAAAATCGCCATTTTCAATAGAAATAATAGGTTGTTTGTGTGTGATTCGTTTAGATCTGATGAGTTTTAAATTGGGATAGGAAAGGAGTCACGACAAATTCAGTGTTTCAAAGAAACTCGACTTCACAAACAGTGTGTTTGCATAGCTTATAATGTGCATTTGAATATGCAACACCATCTTCCCAAATTTGTAAGTTACAAAATAAAATAAGCTCGCACAAATTTGTCCATCTTTGATATGGTGTGCATGTTTAATGTTGTGCTAAAAAAACATAGTTTTGCTAGTCAAACTATAATACTAATGTCAAACTGGAATTAAAATATCCCCACATCATCACATAGCCTTCACCATACCTAGAGATTGGCATGGTTTTATTTCAGTTAGCCTAATAGCTAGTTTGATTTGCATTAGCCGCGTTTCCACTGTCGGGCCAGGGCCGGGCCGTGCTAGTGCGTGCCAGGGCCAGTCGCGTTTCCACTGTCACTTCCGGGGCTTGATCGGGGCTTACTCGAGGCCAACGGCCAGGATTTCTGGCCCGTCGAATACCTTGGGCCAAAGCGGGCCAGCTCGGGCTAGAGGAGTGGTTACCAACAGAGGAGGAGTTTACCAGCGCCGGATGATTCTGTCAGCATTAAAGACTTAAAAATAAAATAATTTAACTCGCGTTCATGTTTGAATGCCTTCTGTTTGTGATGCAAAAGACTATGCGCGCTAACCGTTACCATAGTAAACATAGTAAACGCTTGAAGATACGCATAGTAAAAAAAAACATAGCGAACGCTTGAAGAAATCAGACCAATCTTAAAGGCTATGACAGTCATGTTTTTATTTTATCTGTCATAGCCTACGTCTCGTCTCTTTAAACCGGACTATCATAAAATAAAGTAACTTTTTTTTCGGGAGCTTCCTCTGTTTCTCTGACTGAAATATCTGTATGGGAGTCGAGAGATTGCTAAAGCTCCTCAGGTCGTATTTGTAGAAATTATCATTTTTTTCTAAATGTGATGTAACAGGGCTGCCAACTCTCACGCATTGAGCGTGAGACTCACGCAATTGACACTTTTCACACGCTCTCACGCCACACATCCATTTTCTCACGCACAGAAAAATTGCGGCAAAAAGAGGTACTTTTAATATTGAACTAATTCTCAGGTCTTAGATTCCGTCAATTTTATTACGAAATTCAGACAAAAATACGTTTGGCGCTTGTAAATGTGACGTGACAGATCGCTGAGCGCCTCAGTTCAAGTGCACGTGAACCGATCATCTGGTACTTTTTTATTTAAAGATGCAGTACAACTTACCGAAAGTATACATAATATCGACCAATTAGTGTTTTTCAACCACTGAAAGAGGTCAATATAACAGCAGGAAAACAATTATGTCACATAACGTTACATTTACCTCAGGAAAGCCATTTAATGACCATAGCATGTTAATTGAATAGAAAAAATAGCTAGAGAGGAGATTTTGCTGAGCACTATATTACATATTTATTATATTTTTACTTATGTCATTAAATAATTGTTATTATAACAAACACTACATTATATTTAATTTAATTTGTTATTTTTAACCTTTAATAATACCAGCAGATTGGGCCCTCTATGTTTACAGCATTAGGTGAGATTATTTTTTTAAATAAAATAAACATGTATCCAAATTAGTCAATATTGAATCAAAATCAGAATCAAACCACAAGAATGGAATTGAAATCTTGAAATTTTTGTCAAGCAATAATAAAAACTGTATCCTACCAGTCATTGTACAATGTAAATGCTGTACACTGTAAAAAAAAAAATTTACATCCCCAAGTCAAAAATGTCTGGTGACTGATCACATCTAAATTTTTCAATTAGTCTGACATATTATTTCTCATTGAGCCAATGTTAACAGACTATTGCAACAAGAATTGCACTTGGGCCAATTTAAAAATTTTGATGTGACCAGTCACTAGAAAATTTTGACTTGGAGAGGTTAGACATTTTTTACAGTGTAACATGTTGTCACTAAACTTCATAAAATTCTATTTAGTTACCAAATGTTTTGACAATCACAATTACACTTATTGTGATGCAATATTTGTTTTGACATCCCACCCCCCATCACCCCCCCCCCCCCCCCCCCCCCCGAAAAAAAAAAAAATCTCACTCCAAGCTAAACTCAAAAGTTGGCAGCCCTGGATGTAAATATGATAAAGAAACAGACGTGACTGAAAAAGTAAGTGTGTCCTCTTTCTTTTGTGAAATAGACCTAACGGTAATTTATTTCTGAGTGACTAATGTGCAATTTTGACATAAATTAATTCATTATGATCAATGTATCACTTTTTATTGTAAATCTGTGGTAAAACATCGATGCTTGGGTTTTAAATATTCAAGTAAACAAACAAACAAAAAATGCTAGCAAACGGCCGCTTTTATCGTGTTTGTTTTCAACGCTGTTTCCAGTGATTTCTGATTAGTTTTCTGATAAAACTTCCATTTGTTGGTGAAAGGATGGGTTAGTGTGACGTTGTTCCAGAGAGGCGTGTTACGGGCGTGTTTTAGTGAAGCGCTGTGGAGCTTCTGGCCCGACAGTGGAAACGCAGGCCCGGTGCTATTGGCCCGAGGCTATTAGCCCGGCACGGCCCGTTTAAAGCCCTGGCCCGGCCCTGGCCCGACAGTGGAAACGCGGCTATTGAGAGATGATCTTATGGAAAGTACCCCATGCCAATCTCTAGGTATGGTGAAGGCTATGTGATGATGTGGGGCTATTTTAATTCCAGAGGCCAAGGGAACTTTATCAGGATGCATAGTATCCTAAAAAAAAAAATAAAAAAAAATACTTAAAAAAAAAAATCTGCCTGCCTCTATGGGAATTTAACATAGGGGTGTACACACTTATGCACCCTGTATTTTAAGGAAGAACATTTATTTATTTACCATACATTATTCATTCACAAAGAAAATTGGTGTCCTTAAAGGTTGGATTTTTCCTAATTTTTTAAATTAAGGCATTAAGTTCAATTTCCAAAAGATGATTTTTTATTCCTCTTTTTAGTCAACTTTAGCATAGGTGTCTAAACTTATGCATAGCACTTTATGATGACTGAAAAACATATGAAGAGCATCAGCTTTTGTTTCTGCTCTGACAGCCGCAAGATCTCCGTGTTAGAAATCAGGAATGCTGAGAGAACATTGTGCTTGGTACGTTTTTCATCTTCAAACCAAACTTGGGTCTCCAGCCGACAACGTTTAAATCCCGTCTGGCTCGCGCGCTTCCCATAATGTTTGCTCAGTAGGCGGAGAGCAGGCGGCCTTTTGTGGCTGTTTAAACGTATTAGACCACATGAGCGTTTACACTACGGTCGAATGTGTTTTCAACTACCTCTGGAAGTGGTTGAGAGTGGACAAGCTCAAAATGTTTAAGACCCCATTTACACTTTTATTTAGCGTCGTCCACAAAACGCATCTTAATACCAGGTGTAAACAGGGCCTTTTTGACCATTACGTTTCCTAATGCTTGGTGTGATTAGACTAGTTTTAAAATGCTTCCTTGTCTTGTTTGTGTTAAGATGATGGTTTATTAGCTTCTCTATTTTGTCCAGCCCTAGTGTGATGGAAGGATCATGATTAATTCTGAACGAGGTCTTTTTTCTTCTTTTTTGTTGCAGTTTAGTTTATAAATAAATACTCTATGTGGACTGGGAGGTTTTGTATTGTGGTTCTCAAACTTTTTGACCTAAAGGCCCCCTAGTGTCCAATACAATATTCGACGGCTCCCTATATAATATTAACATAATTAACTTAATAACATATTAACAGAAACTGGGAGTGTTGGCATATGTAATTTAACTACAAATCATTTTGTGATTCTAGAAGTTGGAATTTTCTTAACAAATAATAATATAAGAAATTGTTTTTTTTGGTTACGTCTTGGTTGTCTGTTTTATAGCGTTTTATATTAGATATCTATTAAGTTAGATTGTTGTAATATATTATTAAAAATAATTCTGTTGGAAGTTCGCTGAGGCCCTCTGTTTGAGAAGCAGTGAGTTTGTCAATTTATCAAATTCAAGTATATAAAAAGAACAAGAAAACTTCGTTTATATGACCACAGACACACTCCCAGGGCACTTGAAATTTCTTTAACAAAACAGAAGCAAACTCGCACCAGCGCTGTTGTGAAACACGTCTGAAAAAACAACATATACACACACCTATACAATACTAGCTGACCGTAGAAGATGTTTCTGCTGTTTATTTCGAAAGTTAATGTGGTTGATGAGTGATGATGACTGAGTAGATGGTTAAAGTTGTTTTCTAAATGTCTTTCCCATTATATTTAGTGTTTTTCCTGTAATAGTTAACTGCTAATGTACAGTAATTGATTGCACTTTCACCGGTTTCTGTCTGAAGATGTGTGTCGTTGATGTCATGATGAGCTCATGAACAAACTCAGGGTTACAGGATTAGTTTCGAGTTGACAAAACCAAACCAATCCAACCAGGCTTTGTTGGTACCATGATGCTGATCATCAACTTTCTCTGTCAACTCAGGCTTTGATCCTGAGTTTACGTGTGACGTCATCAGTGAACAGCCAATCACATGCTGAGAAAGAGTGAAACTGCGATTCACTTCTTCTGCAGAATATTACGAGATTGAAAAATATTAAGAATTTAAACAAATGTACACAGTAAGAAGAAAATGGCTGTCTATGAAATAGAACAACTAAAAGAAAAAGTCTTTAAATTTCAGTGCAAGTAAAAGTTGTGAAGTTGAACATTTAAGCTCACATGTAGTCATTTTATAGCTTTATCTATTGATTCTAAATAGCGTATTTATATTACCTTTATATATTTATTCATTTTAACTGTGCGTAATAATTGATCAACTAAAATTGTGCATGTGTGATAGATTAAGGTTATAATAATTACATAATATCTAAATCACACAGAATTATTATTCTAAATGAGCATTACTAAAAGCCAGACGATTTTGTCTTTAAAAATCATTTGCAATGTCGTGACCTTTAATTTGGAGTAGGAACAGGTGGAGTCACTTTATTGCATCAGACGTGTGTCACTTTGCTCACAGCTGATTGGTCCAAGTTTGGTTTGCAACCTGCAGGGGGTGGTGTGGCGCAATGGATAAGACACTTGCCTTTGGTGTGAGAGACCCGGGTTCGAATCCACTGTGAGACACCAATGTGTCCCTGAGCAAGACACTTAACCCCTAGTTGCTCCAGAGGCGTGCGACCTCTGACATATATATAGCAATTGTAAGTCGCTTTGGATAAAAGCGTCAGCTAAAATGAATAAATGTAAATGTAAATGTAAATGTAAACCTCTTACCTGGAACATAGCATTAGTTACTGTGGCGATGAACACTGCTAAAAGCCAAACCACTTTCATGGTGCCTAAAACCCAGGTTTGGCGCAAACTAAACTGAAACATACCTGGCTAGCCCACCTAAGCCGGCTTCATGGTACAGGCCCCAGGTGGATGTAGGTTAGGTCATCTATCGCTCTCTCAGTTTGAAGGTTATATGAGGGACGGACACCAGAGGGAGCCAGAGAATCTCACATCACACACACTATTTCAGCATCTCTTTCTTTTGTTGAAATGTTCATGTTGATTATGATAGACTTGTCGTTGAAGTTGTTCTGCATTATTCAGCACTTTGCATGAATAGAGTGCACTTTTATGTTTCCTGTCGTAAGACACAAACCCATGTTTCTGATGTGTAATGTTGTTGTCAATACAGTTTAACATATTTAACAAATTCAACATGGTATGAAAACTAGGTCAGAAAATTTCTAACATCTTGAACTTCTCGGCTGTATCCAGACATAATCTGTTAATCAGTTCATTGCAGTATTTACTTACTCGTTGAAGTTTTAATGACTACTTTTAATGACCAACAATGTCAAATTAATCTCTGCCCTACATTTTACATGCATGCGACCCTTTTTTTTTTTTTTTTTTTTTGTCAACATTATTCATTATTTATTGAACAATGATTTCCTTTATCATTGATTTTACTGCAACACTTCTTGTCGTGCCTAACAGCATCTCTTGACCATGTTAGATTCATTTTAAAACACTGGCTTGAGTGGCTCATTGATACTTCTCTCATATGACGTTTATCTCTCTCTCTCTGTGTTTGCAGTGCTGATGCTAAACTCCTGGAGGAGGCTGTCGTCCCGCTGGCTAAGACTCTAAGTATGTGTGTTTGTATCAGTAATTTACTGCCATTTCATTACAGCCTTCTGTACAAAGAGACGCACACTGATTTCAAACCCACTGTCCTGTGAAATAAAGCTCTGTAATTTAGGTCTGTGTGCGCATGAAGCCACACCATTCAAATGATAACCGATCCCAAGTCAACTCTGCTTTTATGATGTGCTGTATGTAATTTATTGCGTTTATTGACTAGTTTGTTTACCACTAAATCACAAGGAATCCTTAATGCATTCTGTTGATTTGGTTTAGTAGCACTTATCATAAACAACCTTCATATGGGAAATGATGTTTTGTGTTTTTGATCTTCTGTCTCGGCCCTTTATAGTTCAGAACAACCCCAGGTCTGGGAACTTCGGGGCGTTGGTGAGAGTCTTTCTCAGCAGAACCAAAGAACTGAAGATTTCCACAGAATGCCAAGAGTAAGTGAGATACGTCTTCACTAATGTGTGCGTATAAGAGCTTTATGTCGTTTTAAATATCCATAAACAATGAATAATATGAAGACACACAGTATCCAAAATTCATTGCATGAAAACTGACTTGTACTTACATGATGGTTTCTCGAGCAAACATCACAAATAATTGCGTACAAAATATTAAATTTTAAATGATGGCTCTTTCATGTTTATTTATTATTCACTTTCCATGTTTCTGTGTGTTTTTTATTGTAATTAATCAAACAAGTTTGGAATAATTATGATTTTTTAAAAGAAATAATTCTAACATGCTGATTTAAATAATATTATCAATAATTATTGGTGCTCAACTATTAATAATTGTTCTTATCAATGTTTTTGCTGCTTAATATTTCTTTAGAAGTATTTTTTCCTCGAATAGAAAGTTCAAAAGAACAGCAAAAGAACTGTTCTTCAAAAGAACAAGAACAGCATTCATTTGCAATGGAAATATTTTGTAACATCATAAATGTCTTTACTTTCACTTTTGAGCAGTTTAATGCATCCCTGCTGAATTAAAAAAAAAAAAAAAAAAAAAAAATC
This sequence comes from Squalius cephalus, assembly GCF_949319135.1. Taxonomy (NCBI): domain Eukaryota; kingdom Metazoa; phylum Chordata; class Actinopteri; order Cypriniformes; family Leuciscidae; genus Squalius; species Squalius cephalus. The sequence goes on along the minus strand of NC_137138.1, from coordinate 5,237,905 downwards.
TTACTCACCCCAAATATTAAGCAGAAAATTGTATTATTTACGAAAAGAACATGCATGAATGAGGAAATAAAGCGCGATGCGGAATGTGCTTGATGTTAAAAAGTTATTAAGCTCAATAGAACTTATTCAGAGCAGCGCCATGACAGGTATGAAAGTGAGGCTGTGAGGGATAGTCTTGCCGTGTTTCCAATGGCATCCGCTGTAAAAAGCTGGATATAAATAGATTACTTACAATTTTCCACAACTTATATTGTCAGGAGTTTTTTGTCAACTGAAATGTCTTCAAAAGATATTTTTGCAGTGTTTCATCAGCAGAACAATCCAAAATCTGGGGGAATCTGATGTGTAACATTATATTGGATCCGTGCATAAGTCATAATATAATGTCAAATAAACATCAAAAGAAAAGAGGGAATCACTCACTGCTCTTGACTAAATCACTTTTGTTTGTATGTATCAGCTTTAATAATAATACATTTATTTGTAATTTATTTAATATGTAAATATTTATTTTCTGTATTATTTCTTACTTGAATGCTTCTGTTAAAAATATTTAAAATAAAAAAAACAATTAATGCACTAATTTAATTTTGTTCCTTTCTTATATTGACTTGACTCGTATTTATTCTACTGTTTGTTATTTGCATCTTTGTTCTTATTTTTAATAGTAAATATAAAATGCCAAAAATAACTATATGTGATTATTAATATAATAATTATTATTTATAAAATAATTTGAGGAAAAGATGAACCGAGAATTATTTTATAATCAAATCGTGAGGCAAGAACAGATTCAAACCGCTAGTATAGTATATAGTAACACCTTGTGTGTGAAAGCGGATGAGATTTTTGTTTTTGTGGTTCTCAGATACTCAGAACATCTGTGAGATTTTGAGAAATATATTTTTAAACGTCTTTTCCCACACAGTCGTGATATTCAGGGCACGTTAACTAATCACTCAGGACGGTGCCGTTAAGATGTTTTTGATATGATTTTCCCATGGGAATAACATCGGTGCAGGCCACAGCATCTCACACACACACACACACACACCACCAGAGCTGATGTTTGTGCTCAAAGTGTTGCTGTAGCATGAATCCAGAGCGGGGAGTGACCCAGCGCTCCTACAGCGCGTGCATGTGAACCGTCACACTGTGATCCTCTGAGAGAATATTTATGATGTGCTCTGATCTGAACTATGCAGAGATCAAACCCTCAGTCACACATTTGATCCAGGGTCAGCTGATGTCATAGCTGCACATGTGAGCTGTTTCTCAGTGTATGAACTTGTAATGATATAGCAACTACTACAGACGCCTGACAGCCTGTGTGTGTGTGTGTGTGTGTGTGTTGGTTTAGTCAAGGATGATCCAAAACCACTGGCAGGGTCAGGCCACAGTTCACAGGCTGCTGTAGGTCAATAATTATCTATGACTCTCTCTCTCTTTCTCTCTCTAGTCAGTTATTCATCTGGCAGGCCCATAATGCTTTGTTTCTGGTGCGCTGTTTGCTGAAGGTCTTCATCAGGGAGATGAGTGAAGAAGAGCTGCACTTACAGTTCTCCTACCAGGAGAGGGCGCCAGGAACCTACGGTATCTCACACACACACACACACACACACACACACACACACACACACACACACACACACACACACACACACACACACACACACAAATTAATTAGCTTCATTCTATTTTTTTGTTTTTAGATTTTAGTTTTTGACGTGTTTAATTATATTTGACCCTAACACATAGTACCTACACATATTTACCTAGTTACTTAAATGAGAACATTTCTGTTGTTGTTTTGGTAACACTCTACAACAAGGTCTCATTTGTTTTGTAGTTAATGCATTAGCTAACATGAGCCAACAATAAGCATTCGATATTTTTACTGCATTTATGTTAGTTAATGAATAATGAATGAAATGAACATGAACTAAATTAATAAATGCTAGTTTGTTCATGTTAACTAATGAAATGTTAACAACTGAGACTTTGTTGTAAAGTATTACCATTGTTGTTATATCAAATTTATAATGGTAAATGTTCCAAAATGAAAGAGGCAGTGTCCATAAAGTATAGCTAAATATATAGATTTTTTTTTTTTAGATCTAATTACTCCAGACTAGCACTAACCTAACATAACCTAACCCCACCCTAACCCTAACCCAGACTAACCCTAACCCAGACTAATCATCATTAGTCACTAATCCTCATCAGGCCACAAGGTTGGTCTTTTTTTTTTTTTAGGTTGTATTATTTTGTGTGAATATCTGATGTCCATTAAGAAACACACATCATTGTTATTTTAGTATTATGTTTATATTATTATAGTTTTTATTAATAGTTTGAGTTACCTTTTATTTTTATATTTTCAGTTTTCATGTTACTTATTTCATTTTAATTAACATGTCCTTATTTAATTTTTAGTCACTTTATTATGTGGTTTTGTTGTTTTATTAGTTTTTATATTGATATTACTGTTTAGTTCAGTTAAAATTCATATATATTTTTAGTTAGTAATTTTAGTACTTAGAAACTCATTTCATTTAGTGTCCAGGACAACATTTCTCATTTAGTTTTAGTTTACGTTTTTAATTTAATATTAATATTGTATTTTATTTCTCTATTTAAATGAACAAAAATGTTTTTAATAGTTTGAGTTTTTGTTAATAACCCTGACGCACATTTCCCATCTTTGATTTCACAAAAGAAGATAAAGTTAGTGTTTTGAAGGTCTGTTTCAGCATCAGACCAAGACACATGAAGCAGTGAAGCTCATGTGTGTCAAGTTTGAGACTCACTCGGGTCATTTCCTGTCCTCTGTCCATCGTGCTTATCAATAATAATGGCCGAAAGGCAAAATGAAAGTGCTTTTTAGAGCATTTATAGTATCTGGTCTGACAGCTTCTCAGTTTGATGTGTCGCAACCCACATCTGAGTATAAATGTCATCTCTGACCAATCAGAATGAGCAACATACAGAACCAGTGACCTAAAGAAACTTTTCACAGACTGTATTTACATTGCTGATGTGTCAGCGTTCCCGTATCTGACCTGACCGTGCTGTGTGTGTGTGTATGTGTTAACAGACTCCATCTGTGAGGATCTTCTGGAGGAGTTGGTCTGTAATTTGGTGCATCTCATCGTCGAAGTGCCGCTTCTGTGAGTACCGAAGAAGAACTGTGTGTGTTTGTTTTTGTTCTGGATTTCTCTGTCTTGCAAATACTAAGTGATAAAGCATGTCTCAGTGTGAGAGGGAGGTGTGCGCGTGTGTTATTGTCGTGATATATGACGGGTCTCTCACATACAGCGTGTGAAGGTCATCTCTGACTCAAACAATGAGGTGTCGCGATCCTTATTTATACACACAAATATTTGCATACATTTTTTTCATGAAGTTCAAGAATTAAAAAGTAGGACTGTCAATGCTGTCAAACATATCAGCACAATTAATCATGCCACCTGACCTTTATGTATATAGCGCTTTATACAATACAGATTGTTTCAAAGCAGCTTCACAGTAATAAACAGGAAAATAATAGAATCAGTGATGCAGACTTCATCAAATGAGACAAATTCAGCTGTAAGCAGAGCTACAGAAGACAATAGTGTCATTATTCAGCTCGAGTCAGTTCATGTGTTGATTCAGTTTAGTTGTCAGTGTTGCAAAATTCGTCATTTAGCAAGGGTAGCATGTACAAAGTTACTACTTTTAACTCGACACTTCTTCTTAAAAACGGGACATTTTGCTCCTTTGTTTTTACACGCTTCCCTTTACGTGTTTTTCCATGATCCCGGAGCGCCGGTGTGTCTCATCAGACCTCTGTGTGACCCGCTGTCATTTACACACCTGAGTGGAGGACACCTTCATGCATGAAATCATGACGCCCTTCACACACACATCTGTAAATCTCTGTAGAGAGATAGCCACACCAGCACTGCATTATTCAGCTTGCCTCCTGCATGTTTCCAGTGTTTGTGTGTGTTTGTATGTATTCAAAGGACAGATAGATTTACCCACTCTGAATGTCCTTGTGTTCCACCCAGTCTATAATGAGAACCATATTACACTGATCATGATGATGATGTGTGTGTGTGTGTGTGTGTGTTACTCAGGTTTGTACGGGTGCTTGAAATCCTTGAAAATGCTTGAATTTTGATGTAGTGTTTTCAAGGTTTGAAAAGTGCTTACATTTTGGATAAAATGCTTAAAAATGCTTGAAATTGTAACTGTGTTTCTTTCACAACAAATACCCATCTGACTCAATAGTTTGTTTATTAAATGGAGAAATAAAATGTAGCCCTTCAGATACAGAGCGATTTGCGCTACACTGGTCAGAGCAAATCAGGCGGAGTTTTCATTTTGATTTCCGCGCTTGTTTGGATGCCCCGTTTTTATTGGCCGCGTGATACATTTTGAAAAATAAAAAAATATCTGATCCTACTGCTATTACGAAACACAATTTTGGCTGTTTATATCATTATCTCTTTTAAAGGAGAACTCCGGTCATTTTTTTGTACATTTGGAGTGCTGTCAGTACAGAGAACAACGACAAAAATCGGTGTTGCCTACACCGAGTTATCCTCTTTTTAAAATTTGCACCCTGTTGACTTCAATGGGGCAAGTTTTAAACCTGCTTTTAGCCTCTTAACATCCTTGATGTGTCATTACAAGTGCACAGGTCATGTGAGTGATTCCTTCGGAGTGAACGCGGGTCAATCTGACTGCAGTAGATGTGAAAGATATGGATAAAAATGATATTTATTTAGCCAGCGCTCATACCTGTATTTACATCCTGTTTTCGGTCAAAGTCCATAGTAATCGATTGTCGAGTTCACGCGCATTGGTTTAGTACCTATGATCATGCGCGTGAACTCGACAATCGATTACTGTGGACTTTGACCGAAAACAGGATGTAAATACAGGTATGAGCGCTGGCTAAATAAATATCATTTTTATCCATATCTTTCACATCTACTGCAGTCAGATTGACCCGCGTTCACTCCGAAGGAATCACTCACATGACCTGTGCACGGGCTAAAAGCAGGTTTAAAACTTGCCCCATTGAAGTCAACAGGGTGCACATTTTAAAAAGAGGATAACACGGTGTAGGCAACACCGATTTTTGCCGTTGTTCTCTGTATTGACAGCACTCCAAATGTACAAAAAAATGAGCTCAATGTTAAAATTGACCGGAGTTCTCCTTTAATGTGATAAAAACACTAAATAATAATTATGACTATGTATTGTGTGTAATTTACGGTGGTGTAAGGTGCTGGAAAAAGCTTTAAAATGGACCTTGAAAGTGCTTGAAAAGTGCTTGAATTTGACCTTGGAAAAGGTGTACGAACCCTGCTTACTGTTCAGTGCTTAAAATGCCCCTATTTACTTAATTAAACCACATTTGTGATCTTATTATAGGATACCAAATATGCCCATTTTTATATATATATATATATATATATATATATATATATATATATATATATATATATATATATATATTAGGGCTGTCAAAAGATTAATCGCGATTAATCGCATCCAAAATAAAAGTTTGTGTTTACATAATATATGTGTGTGTACTGTGTATAATTATTTTGTATATATAAATACACAGAGATATTTGCATACATATACTGTATATATTTATATATAATTTTTATATTATATAAATATAATTTTTTCATATATATATACAAAAATCAACATTTTTCTTAAATATATACAACATGCATGTGTGTGTATTTATATATATATATATATATAAAATAATTATACACAGTACACACACATATATTATGTAAACACAAACTTTTATTTTGGATGCGATTAATCTTTTGACAGCCCTAATATATATATATTAGGGCTGTCAAAAGATTAATCGCGATTAATCGCATCCAAAATAAAAGTTTATATAAATAAATAAATATATAAAAATATATATCTTTTATATATTTATTTATTTATTAATTTATTATTATTATTTATTATATATATATATATATATATATATATATATATATATATATATATATATATATATATATATATATATACACCAGTGTGTGTATATATGGATATGTTTTCATGAGATTCATGCAAATATGATTTATTGAACATTTGTGTCTGACAGACTGACAGCTGTTTCCAATGTCAAAGGGCAGTAATAACTAAATAATAAAAAAACTGCATGCAATGTGGTCTTAAATGAATCAAGAGACTTAGTAGAGAGTTTGTAAATCACAAGGCATTGAGAAGGAACCGAGAACTTGAGGAACGTCACTTAAAAACAGTTGAAGCGGGTTTGAAATAAAGCCTGTTATTTGTGCTGTCTCACGTGTGTTAGTGGATTGTGTAGTTGTTGTATTGTAACAGAGTTCAGTGTGCTGTTGTTGTCCCGTGTCTGTTTTTGTTGCCGTTTGTCTCGTTTCCTTGCTACGTGCTCACCAAGAGAAGTCAGGCGCGGGTCACATTCAGATCCCCGACTCGCTGGTTCCTACGTGTTTTTGAGCGATTCTGTAGCCGGAGACAGGATTCTTATCACGCTGTTATGAAGGATATTGTGAATTGTAGCTCAAATTACCGCACAGATCAAAACAAGAAATAAAATAGCTGCAGAGACACAAAAACATCAGAGCGTTTATAGTGTGTAAGGTGATGGAGAAAAGTCATTTACGTCATTCCAAGCCCGTGTGACATTATTTTTTCTGTGAAACACAAAGATAATGTTTAGCACTGTCTTTAGCCACTCGTTTTCATACAATGAAAGCATATAGTGAAAAAGAGCTGTACATAAATGCAGCATAAACACAGTGCATATGACTTCAGAAGACGAGAGAAGGGTCAAGTCCGTCTTGACCTTTTACCATAGATGGAACAGATTTATAATGATATAATTCTGTTTATGGTGCTAAAGGTGACTAATCATGTTGTTGTTTTTTATTCGTTTTGTAAGATTGTTAATGAGAGTTTTTCCATGCTCTTAAAATTTTTTTTTTTTTTTTGGAGATTTGTTTGTCATCGGTAATCGACAATATTCAAACTTTACCAAGCATGGAAGAGGCAAGGCTGTTAATAATAAGTAATTTAATAAAAACAAGTACCAAAATATTTATTACCCCGTCCTCATCCCCGTTACGTTTTTTTTTTGTGTTAAAGTCATCTCAGTTTAGTACATATGACCTTGTTTAAGTCTAGTCTTTTGTTCAAAGAGTTTTCAACATTTCAACTAGTCAACTCCACCTCAAAATAATCTGAAATCCTTTACTTTGTTCCTTTTTTTTGTAGTGTACTTTTTTCTTTTCTTTTTTTTATTGCAAATTTTATTTGTGAGTTTTGTAATTATTGTATTTTAATAACCAAAGAAATTCAAAGCACTAAAATAATGTTGTAAAATGTTTTATTCGGTTTGATTTAATGTGTTGTTAAAGCCCTGTATGTGGGGTTTGGTTTGTCCTCATTGCAAAAACAGAATCCTATAGGAAACTCTTCATGTTATTATGAATGTAATAATAGTGTGTGTGTGTGTGTGAGAGAGAAAGTGAAAGGGAATCATGCCAAGTGACTTCACAGCACTGGGAAGTGGAAGTGAAGTGAGAAATGTGGAGGAAGGAAACCAGGGACAATAGAAAAAGAGAGAGATTGTTCTATTGATGTTGTGTAAGTGTGTGTGTGTCTGGAAAATGAGAGGGGGCAATGAGTTTACAGTAGGACATTTTACAGTAGGACTTGACTATTTTGGGGATTTTGATGAATGATAATGTGATCAGCTTTTCTGTTTCATATTTCAGCATCATTTGAAAATGACGTCATAGTACAAATATTGTAATGCTCATAAAAGTATTAAAAATTTAAATATTTATGCAGTATATAATGCTTTTTTTTGTTGTTGTTGTTTTTTTGCTTTTTTTTTTTTACTTTGAATTTTGGGGTGAATTTTGACCTGGATATATTTTTATGAGATTCACACAAATCTAATTATTTATTGATCACTTGTTTCTTTTACAATCTTACTGTAAACCGGCATTTTATAAAAGTTCCTGAAATTATCGTCAAAATACCAACTTTTGGATACAGACGATTTTGACGAATAAAAAGATTCACGCAAATATAATTGTGTCTTTTACAATCTTATCGTTTACAATGTTTTAGTCAAGCAATAATATTCAGGTGGCCTTATGTTACTGTGATTTCAACTCAATTAAAACCCTCTTGACCATGGTAAAATCACTGTAAATCACAGCAGCGATTGGCTTATTGACAGATAAATGTATGTGTAAATGTTTTTATTTATTTAAATTCAATCAAGAAACAGATGCAAATATACAAACACCTTCAGGAGAACATAAGAGTTAAAAAAAACTTTCGTATGTAAAGTCAGATATCTAAAGGAAGTAATAATGAATGTGTTAATGATTATCCTGTCTCTGTTTTCATAGTGACATCACCTACAACATCCTGTTTGAATCTGTGACCACCCTCCTGGTGCTGTTGTCCTATCAGCTCTTTCACAAGGAGATTCTGAGGGAGGGGCTTATCTACGGCTACCTGACCAAAGGAAGATGGTGAGAAAGAAGGATCACCATACTTGCCGTTTCTGGAATTATTTGTGAAATTTACTAGCAATTTCTGAATGAAAATTGTTTATACACCAAATGTTTTTCTCTATACATGTAATTTAAGGTACATTTGTGTACTATATGGTTGGTTGATAATATAAAATGACTGGTTAAGTAAGTCACAGATACTCTACACACCTGAATAGACTCATCTAATTGATCCAGAGTTCCAATGATGCTTCATAAACTTCTTAACTCAAGACCCAGAGCCAATACAAGTTAAAAGTTGTTGCCTACCGCACTCTTTTATTCTTACAAAGTTTGTCCCTGTGTGATAATGTGGCCCCCTGACCGGCATTAACAGAAGGACGACTGTCAAGAGCTGCCATTTCATATGCAAATGAGGGTGTTCATTAATTCGCCAGATGCTCTCGTCTGGAGCTTTGCTTGAGTTCACCCGGAGGGCTCGTTTGCATCGCACCAGTGATACTGAGCTTTTAAAGTTCCCTCGTTAGCTCTTCAGCGCTGCAGCTGAGCTTGCATGTTTGAGGTCGTTAACGAATACTCGTCAAACCTCACGAGTGTCTTTAGGACTGAGACGTACTCTATGCAAGTGCATGAAAGCAAAGACATCCAGCTACACAAGCGCTGTGTTCTCACTTCACGATGCAAATGAGCGTTGGAAATACCATCAGTTTCCAGAAACCAAATACTCTTGGCATTCCAACCATTTCCGTGTTTCTTTAATTCTCATGTTTAATCTTGACATTCTCGATCTTCCCAGAGACTCTAATGCTAATGTTCCAAAATAATAGTAATTTCCTAAAATGCCCTATTATTTTCTTTTCCAATTGTTTTTCTATGTTCCTGTGATCTAATAAAAACCAGGTAACCATGGTCAGCTGTTTTAAATGGCAAAAGTGCTGGTTTAATTCTATCTATCTATCTATCTATCTATCTGTCTGTCTGTCTATCTGTCTATCTATCTATCTATCTATCTATCTATCTATCTATCTATCTGTCTGTCTGTCTGTCTGTCTGTCTGTCTGTCTGTCTGTCTGTCTGTCTCATCCATCCATCCATCCATCCATCCATCCATCCATCCATCCATCCATCCATCCATCCATCCATCCATCCATCCATCCATCCATCCATCCATCCATCCATCCATCCATCCATCCATCCATCCATCCATCCATCCATCCATCCATCCATCCATCCATCCATCCATCCATCCATCCATCCATCCATCCATCCATCCATCCATCCATCCATCCATCCATCCATCTTTTGATATGTATTGATACTGAAATAACTGCAGTGGTTCTAATAATAATTTTCTGCAGTACCGATACACCGATAATAGCTGAGCTTTCTTGCTTTCGTTTTTGTGTGTGTGTGGTTTTTATTGATTGTGGTGAAAAAATATAATTCTTTATACTTTTAAAAAATATATAATTCTTTATACTTTATTTCAATTACTATCTACATTTGATAGTTTTAGTTAACAATAACAACAACATAACTGTTTAGTGAGTTTGCCCTCGAGTATGGTAGGTTTGCTAAATCTCTCTCTCTCTCTCTCTCTCTCTCTCTCTCTCTCTCTCTCTCTCTCTCTCTCTCTCTCTCTCTCTCTCTCTCTCTCTCTCTGTCTCTCTCTGTAGTCTGTCTCTGACGAGTCGTCTGGTGAAGACGCTGCTGTATAACTTCATCAGACAGGAGAAATGTCCACCCGCCACTCACGTGTTGCAGACGCAGTCAGACGGAGGAGGGCTGCTGTACGGACTCGCATCAGGAGTCGCCAGTGAGTACAGACACACACTGTCCTGATCACTCACTCATCCAACACACACATACGGGTCCTGTATACCATCCCTCAGATTGATACAATACAGTATGATTCCTTTTGTTTGGGATCACAGTCGTATGAGAAAGGGAATTAAACCGAATCATTCTGACGACAGACTTTGGCTCAGGCATTTCAGTACCACCAAACCAATATTTGAGATGCTGTGCGATGCGATTGGTCCGCTGGTTAGTCCAGTTAGCCAATCACATGCTCTGTTGAGGCAAAGTCACGTGAATTTTTTGGTGCGCCTCGAGGGATTTATTCAGTAAATGTGTTTCCATCGTAGTTTATGTGCATGTCAGCTTATCGGATAAACAAATCATCCTCCTCAATTGAGCGTATATATATTTTATGTGCATTTTTTTTTATTTATGTGCATCTTGGTATTTCCATCCAGTGTTTTTTAATTTGTTGTCCTGAAATTCGCACAAAAATAGATGGATGAAAACATAGCTAGTGTTGATGTGTGTTTGTTGGTTATGGCTCAGCAGTATCATTTGCTTAAATGATGCCAGTGTTGTAAGATGAATGTCTGGGTCCGTCGAGGTTGAGCAGGGTCTGATTACTCTATCAGATAATAATATTTGTTTTGGTTGTAAATAAACCCTTCAGTCCAGTTTCTCATGAATTTGCATGTGAAAAATCCCCACACCTGATTCACACGCTCCTCTGTTCAGCTTTGTCTCCGTCTCTGATAAAGTTGTTCTGTTTGAACAGACTCTTGTTTGACAAGCCTGTCAAAAACTAAATCCAGAGCACAGGTTCTCTGTGTGTTATTGACAGTTGTGTCTGTCTGTCTGTCTGGTGTCTGGCTCACTCAGACATGTCAACAGCAGGACACAAACACACTTTTCATTGTGTGAACTGGACTCTTGGCTTGATCATTTACTTAATATTGAGTTACACACTCCTCATTGTGGGGACTGAATTCAGACCAGTGTCCAACACACACACACACACACACACACACACACGCACGCAGACACACGTCCATGTCTGTCTCACTCTGAGCACCAGACAGCGCTGTGACACACTAACCTATAAACACACACTCTGAATTGGAGTCCTACTTTATAATTTTATACTTTTTTTTTTGTAAGTATAAAATGATACTTTTTGGGCCTTATTCATGAAACATAAGCACTAAATATACAAAAGATTTACAGAGCATTCTGTTTTGATCATGTTGCATGAATAAGCATAAACTAAACTACTGATGAATGAAAACAATCAGAATAATTGGAAAAACCTAAATTAATTGAAACCGAAAGCGTCTGTTTCATTTTCCAGTTTTTCATTTTATCTGATGTAGTCATTTTATTTTATGTTTTCATGCTGTGGTATTCTTTTTTTAATTTCAGTTAAGTTATAGTTTTCATTTAATTTAAGTTTAGTAAAAAAAATGTTTTATATATAATTATTTTTCATTTTTAATTTATGTTTTATAATATTTAATATTCTTGGACATGATATGGTGATCACCTATGTGGGGTTCAGATGGTGAAAACTTGCATTGAAACAAAAAAAGGGAAAAGATATAAAATTTATATTATATTATATTATGTTTAAATATGTTATATTTATTTACTATATCACTTGATTTATCTTTTGAATTATGTTTACATATGCCTTTAATTATTCCTGATTTAAATGAAAAATAACTAACCTGAAGTCTAGAAAATGTTATATAAATTTTTTATATTAAAATACAATTCGAAGAATATAAAATATATTTTGTATTTGTTTGTCTTTTAGTGTAATTTTCCACTTAAAAGACAATTAAAATGAAATGTGTTTATGAAATAAAAAGCAAACTAAAACTATCACAACCACTGCTGACTCAAATGAAAACTTTTTGTTGATTCAGTTAGTCAGAAGTGCGATTAAAGTCTAGAACAACATGTATCATCGACTGATACTCTGTAACCAAAAGATACAAAATGAGCTTGTTGACAGCTGAGAGTCAGTGCCAAGATGACGTACCAATGTGTGTGTGTGGAATCCAGACAGTGTGTCTTCATTGTCTGACGGGTAAATCAGGCCAGCTAAATGGAGACACAAGCCCTGTGTGTCAGTCCCGTCACCCACAGTCGGAATTCTGGGCCTGATCCTGTTTCCGCTGCTGCGGGACGGAAAGATTCAGGCAGGATTACATGGCCAAAATTCGTCACTCTGGAATTACACGTGCCGGAAAGCCTTCTGGATCATATTAATGTTAGCTTGACTTAAACGTTTACGATACTCTGTCTTACGCTCGCAGTTATGAACTTTCTGCTGTTGCCTGGGAAGCGGCGGATGGTCATTTTGCAAAGTTGCATTGTTTTTAAGCTGCCCTAGAAACAGGAATCTGATGGATAACCTAGACATTTATAATTTGTCTCTATATTAAAAGAAACATATTAGAATATATCGCGTCCCAAATTGTTATTGTTGCCACCAGGCAGTGGCAAAGGTTAATAATTCAATCAAGCTTTATTATATTTTGTGTCTATTAGCTCAGACTTCCTGTTTCAAATGGAAATTTGTCAACTCAGCAAAGAAAATTGGGCTCGACAGCTCATCAGATCACCAGTGTAAATGTTTTTTTATTTTTTTTAATAATTTGATTCATAATGTTGGACACTATATTGACCGTAACTTATAAGTATAAGCTAGTTTGAAACTAGTTTGAAAGTAATGTCACAACAAACTATGGAAGCTTGTTTCTGCCTGGGAATAAAATAATTAAAGCAAACACACAGCAACTCCCTAGAAACCACTCTGAACACCTTAGCAACCCCCTAGAAACCACACCATAGCAACCACATAACTTCCTAGCAACCACTCAGAACACATTAGAAACCACATAGCAACCCCAAAAAATTAATTCATCTTCCATTCATCATCCATTCAAAAATCCAAAACCATATCTCACAATTCTGACTGTTTTACCATAGACTTTTACTCGCAATTGCAAGTTTATATCTTGCAATTCTGAGAAATAAGTCAGAAGAATTGCGTGATATAAACTCAGAATCAGTTTTATTTTTTTACTCTGTTGCTGAAGTTTATATCTCGCAAATCTGATTCTTATTTCTCACAATTGTGAGATATAAACTTGTAATTTTATCTCACAATTTGAACTTTTTTCACAGAATGCTGAGAAAAATTTAAGAATTATGAGGTATAAACTCAGAATTGCGAGAAGTAAACTCAGAATTGTGAGTTTTTATCACATTTGTGAGAAAAAAAGGTCTGAATTGTGAGATAAAAAGTCGCAATTACCTTTTTTTTTTCTTTGTTCTGAAGCCAAATCAAGCTTCCATACCAAACTGATATGTGTGATTATCCTCCCCTCAAAAAAAGGGATAGATGATGTACTTAAAGCAGTGCTCTCTGGGAAACACTTGTGCTTCATAAATCAGGGCGGTGATCTGTGCGAAGATGGCGTCTTGATGTTTCTCTGTCTGTGTGTGTGTGTGTGTGTGTGTGTGTGTGTGTGTGTGTGTGTGTGTGTGTGTGTGTGTGTGTGTGTGTGTGTGTGTGTGTGTGTGTGTGTGTGTGTGTGTGTGTGTGTGTGTGTTTCCCAGGGCAGGGCTACTGAATGTGTCTTATGATCGTCTGTAATCATTCGGTTCTCTTATTTCTGCTAAATACAGTGTATCTCACAAAAACATGTTCAGGTCCCATTTCACACCAAAGTCAAAAGAAAAGGGGGGTATAAACGTATTGTTTACACAAGAAAATAAAGTCTTTAAGGGTCATTAAGACCATTCTTTATGTTTGCATTATGACATTTTTTTCATTTTCAGGACCAAAATTCTCAATAAGTAATTTTTACTCAATTCTCAGATTCTCATCATTTTTTATTTATTTTTATAATAAATAAAAGGCAACAAAACCTACTATGATGTATAAATTGTTTTTTTTTCCTAACAGTTTTATTTTTTATTTTTTTAAATATATATTTATTTTATTTTCATTATAGTATTTAGCATTGGTGGAGAAAACATGTCTAATATATTTTTATTAATATCACATTATTAAAAAATAATTTCTTTCTTCATGCAAAATGTAATTAATTATATTTAGTTTATAAATATAAATAAAACATTTAATTACTTTATAATAAATATTAATATAAAAAGTTTAAAAATTTCAATTTTGGGTGTGAGATATGACATTAGACATGTTATTGACAGCTTTCGTGAGATTCCTAATTGGTTCCAGATTTACTGTACACAGTATACGGTATATCTAAAGTATTCTGATGTTTTTGTTTTGTGTTCAATCAGTTGAACTTTTGATCTCTGTGTGTAACAATAACCATCCGTGCTTAACTACTAAATGAATGTAATGCTGAAGTGTTATCGAACTTGCGTCTGGCCTTAACAAAATCCTGCTATTGTGTGTATGTGCTGTGTAAGTCTCAAGGCCGTCGCTGTGTCTGCATTCAGGATTAGTGTCGTCGTCTCACCCTTCGCCCTGCCTAGCTCAAACAGTGAGAGAAAGAAGGACAGAGAGAGAGAGAGGAACCCTAGAGTGGAGAATGAGGGAGGAAAAGCATGCTTTTAGGGTTAATATTTCCCATAAACCCTTGCGAAATGGATTTTAAGGTACATTGACTTGTAGCTGCAAATAACCCTCTTTGCAACCGCATAGAAACTCCTAGCAACTCCCTTGAAACCTCTCAGAACACCTTAGCAAACATATAGCAACAATGCTCTCTACATAACAGCATCATAGTGGCGAGCTGTGCCCAGGCAAACACCATGCACACTTCCTGCTGAAACCACACCGACAGGAAGTAATGGTGGGCTTATAGCGGCAGACAGGAAGTGCTTTATTAGCCTAGTCAGACATGACACACACCTTTATCTTTTTCCCCCTGGAGCCCAATGCTAGGATGTTGCAGATGACTTTCAAAGAATCCTGACAATGTTTGATGTATATATTGTGTGCCACATATACTCTCTCTGGAGAGATGAGCGGATGTATTTGGTCTGACACACGCATGCATGATGTCCTGTCTGCCAGATGGCTTTGCATGAATAAACTCTTCTTCCTATTTGCGCGTCTACAGGCTGGCCTTCATGTCAATAACTGCTTTCCTAGGAAAATATCAGTCTTTAGAGTAATTTCTGTAAAATGTTCAAGCCAAATGCTCAGTTCAAGGGTTTCTGTGTGCATAACGATCGTCCAAGAATATAGCAAAATATTTTAAGATACTTTTCAGAAGCATCACTTGATAACCCTTGTATATGTTGTTATTGCTGAAGAATTTGCTGTATGGACATTTCCTTAATGGACACGAGATATAAGACTATATAAGACACAAGACTTCTCTCTCTTCTCTGTCTGAATCAGACTCTCATTCTGGATCTGAAGTTTCCCTCAGACTTTATAATGAGTAATACATCAGATGCTGTTGTTAGCCATGTGAGTTCTGAATTTGAAATGACATTCTCAGGGAGAAATCCACAGGGACTTTTACAGGAAAAGCACTATGAAAGGAGGACATAGACATGAATGTGTGTTGTGTGTGTGGAAGTTGCAGCAACATTTGTCACCCTCGGCCGCCTGTTTATGTACTGACAGCATTAGTGGAATGGAAAACCCCTGTGTGTGTGTGTGTGTTTGTGTGTTTGTGTTTGTGTGTGTGTGTGTGTGTGTGTGTTAGTGTGTGTGTGTGTGTGTGTTTGTGTTCTCAGCTCTGCTGGATGGCAGCCATGATGTCTTCATTTATCTCTGCTGTTAACACAGTCCACAATAACAACCCCAGGACACACACTGCCTTCTGTGATTGTGTATGTGTGTGTGCGATCACTGTATATTACACACACACACACACACACACACACACACACACACACACACACACACACACACATACACAGACCCCCTTCCAGTCCATCCAGAGCATTAAATGAAACAAAACTGCATAAATGTGTCATACTGTACATATTTGATCTTATTTTGTATCATTTTATTTATATATGCATTTAATTTATTTGTTTTAGAATGGATAATGCATCTGTTTTTCCTTCATTTAGTATTTCTATATATTTTTAATATTATTCCACCACATAATTCTTAAGTATGGACAAAGGTAAACAAATTGTGAAATTATGATGGTAGAAAATGGTCGTAAAATCTAAACCCTGATTATTTTTAATGCAAGATACCTACTAAGAGTATTTGATTTGTACTGTATTATGACTAACATTTACGTTGACTTCAGGGGAGAAAAAAGGTACAAAAGTTGTGTCTTTCTCTCACTTTAATATTATATTTGAGTGTTGTGCTGAAAGGAACAAGACAGCACATGGGACAAACAGTGAACTAAGAGACATATGAGTGTGTTTATGAGAGATTGTGTGCTAATCAAAGGGGCGTTTTCTTCATCCATCATTTTTCCCGTCATAAAAGTGTGTCGATGTGTCTGAGAGTGATTACAGGATTCTGATTGGCTCTGATCGCTCTCATTGGTCAACTGGGGTCGCCATGGCGTCTCTTGTGACATCATTACAGTTCCAGCATGATCTCAGTGTCTTTGGAACATGATGATGTCATATAAGGAACCTAAAGGATAGCAGCAGCCAATAATATCAGTCAAATGACCTTTAATGTTATCAGTGTCTTAATGATATCAGGCGTCTAGGAGGGTGGAGGGCAGTTTTCGTTACTCTGTGACTTTTTTTCTGCCAGTGTTGTTGTTTTTATTTGCGGTGGATGTTTGTTAACATCCTGGCTCCAGATTAGACTGCTTCAGTCTGCTCGTGGGGCCGCCATGTCCAGCCACAAGTGATTAGACATGGAGACAGGCATCTCATTTCCATCTCAATTCTTTCTCGCTCTTTTCCGACCTACCTGAGACAATGCCTGAATGATTAGTAATCTGTTTAAAATCTTTGCTTTTGGACTAATGTCTAACTCTTCTTGTTTTTTTTTACACAATGTTAAAGTCAACAAGACGTCCACAACGACTGCATTTTTCCTAATACTTGATCCTGGTCTTGTGATGCATGATTCATTTGCACAATGTGTCATTCTAAAGAAGCAAAATTTTAATGAAACATCTTTCTTTATTGGCTGATATCAAGTCGCTCTTGTTTTTTTTAACCCTTTCCCTCCAATGTGAAATGTAATGGCCACTTTTCCTTATATGCTAGAATTCCCAATGTATAAAAACTCTTCCACGCTACCAAATATTGTTTTGAATCTTCAACCATAATTAAAAACGTGTGCTTGTATGATTTCTCCTGATTGGCACTGTGTATTGCTGTAAGACATACGTATTTTCAAATAGACTTTTATAGAGTCAAGCCGAACAAAGGAGTGACTGTGATGCTGTAAAGAGCGCTGTGGAATCTCTAAAATACATCTGAAGCTCTTGAGGCAGAAGCGATTGTCCTTTTTAGAGCCATTAGCATGTCCGGTTCTCTACTGCACTTCCTGGAGATTCTAAGAACGACGTTTTGCTTCAATTATTCCTCTTCTGGCCTGAAGCAACTTTTAAGTGCGTCACCATTGCAAGCCATCTTTTAAGTGTGGTATATTCTGTACTTCTTTCAGCATTTTCTTCCATCCACTTAAAGGGATAGTTCACTTTGAAATTAAATGTTGGTATGTTTTTATGTTTTACCTCAAGGGCATCCAAGATGTAGGTGTCTTTTTTTCCGCAGTAGTTTCAATTTTGATATTTTTAGGTCAAACCGTTCTTGTCTGTCAGTCATTTCATGCAGGTCTATGGTCACTGTCTCAAAGAGCATGCACAGAGTCCAAATTAAAACAATTCCCCATCGTCCAAATTAAACAATTCCCCATCGTAAGTACACATTGATGGCCTAAGACACGAAACGAGCGGTTTGTGTGAGAAAACGAACATTATTTATATCGTTGTTACCTCTTGAACACAGCCGCGTCTGTCTACATCATACACTAGATGTCGCTTGGCTACGGTTTCGTTCCAATGAACTGCAGTAGCCAAGGCGACGTCTAGTGTATATATCTATACCCGCCCGCGCCCTCAGATCATTTGGACGCGGCTGTGTTCAAGAGGTAAAAACAATATAAATACTGTTCGTTTTCTCACACAAACCGCTCGTTTCGTGTCTTAGGCCATCAATGTGTACTTACGATGGGGAATTGTTTAATTTGGACGATGGGGAATTGTTTTAATTTGGACTCTGTGCATGCTCTTTGAGACAGTGACCATAGACCTGCATGAAATGACTGACAGACAAGAACGGTTTGACCTAAAAATATCAAAATTGAAACTACTGCGGAAAAAAAGACACCTACATCTTGGATGCCCTTGAGGTAAGCTAAAACATACCAAAATTTAATTTCAAAGTGAACTATCCCTTTAAAGTCCCCCTGTAGTCAATAATTGTATCCCTTAAAACTCATCTTTGATCACCAAAATGACATATTTAAACGTTATTTTTCCTGCGAAGAAAATTCTTCATGCCTGAAAATAGCTTGAATGTAACTCTAAACCCTTGCTTTATTTAGTATTATGTGGATTCATGAATATGAAAATTATGAATTGACTTCAAACTGCTAATCAAACCGCTGATAATGTGTTGCTAATGTTCCTGTTAGCCATCTCAGAGTCAGACAGCTGCCTTCTAAACATCAGCATTCTTGGAAAAGCATTGAACGTCAGTGGAGAAAGGCATATGGTTCAGCATAACATCGTAATATACATACATGACGCTCGCTAAATGCACCCAATTTTTCATATAAACAGAAAAATATACCAGGATAACCTGGCTTCTCTTAAAACTCCCCTGCTACGCATAGGTAATGATATGCTAAAGCATGCCCCTCGACGGGATTGGTTACAACATATTTGGATACAGAGAACAACTGCGATTTCAGACTGCATTTTTTGAGACTGTCTTCGGTTCACTGCAATTTTAAGGAGAAAATACTGAGTTTGACTTATGAATTTGCACATGGTTTGTGTTAAAGCATATATGTGACCCTGGATCTCAAAACCAGTCATAAGTCACACGGGTATATTTGTGGCAATAGCCAACAATACATTGTATGGGTCAAAATTATCGATTTTCTTTTATGCCAAAAATCATTAGGATATTAAGTAAAGATCATGTTCCATGAAGATATTTTGTAAATTTCCTACCGTAAATATATAAAACATTTATTTATGTGAGTGAATGCAGCGAATCGTGAACATAAATGTAGAACTTTAAAGGAGATTTTCTCAATGTTTTGATTTTTTTTGCACCCTCAGATTCCAGATTTTCAATAGTTGTATCTAGGCCAAATATTGTCATATCCTAAGAAACCATACATCAATGGAAAGCTTATCTTTCAGATGATTTATAAATCTCAATTTAAAAAAATTGACCCATGTGACTGGTTTTGTGGTCCAAGGTCACATATATACACATAGACATAAACAACCTTAAAAAAAAATGATTTTCACCATAGTGAGTCTTTAAAGGTTTCTTGCAGCAAATTCAGTTCTAATTAACTTTTTCACGTCCATTTTATCGTCTCTCAGATGAAAATCATTTAGAAAAGTAAACCGCAGCAAGCCTTGCTATTTGAAGTGTCATTCATGTTTGTATCTCAAATAGTGCAGGAATTAATGTTAATGATAATGTTAAAAGACAATGACCTGTAAATGTTTGTTATGCTTGAGGTCACCATTAATTCAATCCACTCCATGTAGAGAACACGTGTAACTGGTTTCTGTGTTTTTCAGGTGGGTTGTGGAGCGTGTTCACGTTAGGCGGAGTCGGCACCAGACCGGGGGCGGAGCAAGAGCAGAACCCTCTCCCGCTGTCCAATCAGAGTCTGCTATTACTGCTGGTTCTGGCTAATCTGACCGACGGACCGGACTGTCCGAACCCCTACCGCCAGGCTGTTACCTGCTTCAAAAACACTCAAGGTTAACCAGACCGGGGTTTGTTTTTTAGTTTTTTTAACGTTAATTAATTTCACAGAAAGTGCTAATGAAACTCTGTTGTGTGTGTTTCAGATACCTCGTCCATCCCGTCTCCTCAGCCTCACACGTTTCAGATCAACTTTAACAGTCTGTACACAGCACTGTGCGAGCAGCAGAAATCAGACCAGGTGACATTACTGCTCTACACGCTACTGCACCAGAACAGCAACATGAGGACGTACATATTGTCCCGCACTGACATGGAGAACCTGGTGAGCACACGCACGTTCAGCACCTGTCCATATGCGTTTCATAGTGCTTGCAGAATATATGCATTCATTCAAATGCAGTTACAAAATCCTGACTCTTTTCAATCTTTTTTTTTATTTTTGGTCGACCGATATATCGGATGATATTTGCCATTTTTACATTTTAGGCCAGTAAGTTCTGTTTGGCTGATGTGTTGGAAGCTTGTAAATTATTAGACAGAACTGTTAAACAAAAAAGTAAGCAGTATACAAAAAAGTATAATAGCGTTTGCTTTTCTATTATGCATGTGAATTTCGTAGAGCTTGCCTTCATTCAAAGGCAATTGTAATTTCCTGACTCCTGTCAATCATTCACACTGTGCACGGGACTTTTTTCACAGGGATTGTGTTTTTGTTTTGTGGTTGACTGATATATTGGCTAATATTTCATTACAGAATCTGAAAGTTGCCATCTAAAGTATAAATCTTTTTTTTTTTTATCGGCTTTCTGCCACCCTGCCCATTAAGATCATCAATAACAGTCGACCATTAGTTTTTTGTTTTACCACAATAATAAAGTATCTTCTCTTTCTGTCTATGTAGGTGTTGCCGATTCTTGAGATCTTGTATCATGTCGAGGAGAGAAACTCTCATCATGTGTACATGGCCCTCATCATCCTCCTCATCCTCACTGAGGACGACACCTTCAACCGCTCCATACATGAAGTGGTGAGGTCACACACACTCTGTTGGATGAAATCAAATGAAACCACTGAATCTGTCATGAAAGCTTCATTTGAGAAGCTGTAGTGGTTTAAGGCCCCGATATAATACTTCAAGCTAAATTTTGAAGAACGAACTGATGTGACTAGCCTCACGTCATCATACTCAGATTCTAGTCACAATATGAGTCTGATACTGCTCCATTGAGCTGTGATTATTGGGCGTGTTTCAACCGAACCAGGAAAGAAAATGCCTCTGCACTCAATTGGATTGGCCAATAACCAATCAGAGCAACGGAGTAAGTGACGTGTGTTCTTCATTCATCTTTCCGATCGACAAATGCCTTGATCGTGGTTCTCTGCTTCCTCTTTTAAAATCAATTCGCTGTCGATATCTTCTATAACAGACGCGATGGCGGAATCTACACATCTCAGTTCTCCAGCAGCAGCCATCTTTGTTGTAAACGAATTCAACCCAAGCGCTCTTTGGTGACGTGGATGATTACATTACTGTTGATCATCTGTCCATCATCGTATAAAGCCCGCCCTGACAATTTGATTGGTCCGAACAGCTCTGGTTCGAGCATAGTTGCTCCACACCGGATCAAGTCCAGACCGAACTTCCCGACCTAAAATTTTTGTGGGCGGGGCTAAGTTCGGCTGGCATTCAGGCTATGATGTGACGTCATTTCAAACTAAATCTGTCCAAAATGGGAGTTTGAAACAGCTTACCAAAGTATACTTTCCAGAAAAGAAGGTTCTGCTTTCTTAAGCTGATTTGAACATCGACCAGATGCTTTCTTCACTGCAGTTTTCTTTGTGTGTTTATTTTGTTATTGGAAGGAAAGCATGCAGCACATATTTACATATTCATCTAAACGTCGTTCTCATTAGCATGGGCGTCGTCAGGATGTTCGCTAACAGTATATCGCTGCTCATATATTTCAAACTTATTTTTACCTCTAAGTGAAGAACTTCGCTGTGAGTATATCGGGGTCTTTAGATGTATATAAAAAATGATCGGATGGAGGTTCATGATTCCAGATCTGTAATTCCAGGCTTTTGTTTGTCGCATCTTTGAATGCAGCAGCAGTTCTCGTGTGTTTTCTCACACGCAGACACTGTTAGTTCAGTATGTGCACAAACATTTGTTTGGAGGCTGTTTTCTTTTTTTTTACAAACAATTACAGGGGTGCCTTGTAACACTTTACTTAAAGCCTTTATGTATAATGCATTATAAATATATTCATAATGTACATCACAATGCATTATCAACTTTCATCAATAATTGTTACTAAAGTTAAAATGCATTATATTATTTGCAGATTCCTTGTTGCATCTGAAATTGGCTTTGTTTTAATGCCTTATACTAAAGGTTTTAAGTAAAGCGTTTCTAAAATATTTTGAAGTCAGTAGATTTCATCTTAGTTTTATCATGCAATAAATCACTGCATTAGCCTTTAAATAGAGGAACTTGTGCATAAATTATTTTATACATTTACTAATTATTATTATTAATTTATTTTTGTTTTCTCTGTTCTCTCTGTCTCAGGTGTTGAAGAACATCTCGTGGTATACTGAGCGTGTTCTAACAGAGATCTCTCTAGGCAGTCTGTTGATCCTGGTTGTGATTCGAACCATACAGTTCAACATGACGCGAACCAGGGTGAGACCAGAACCAATGACAAAAACAGTCATTTAAAAGTGAAGCTCCATAAATATCCAGATCTTTGGCCGTGGGCACATGCAAATTTATTATGTAACAGCGAGACTCACAACAACCAGCTCATGAGATTTACAGGATTTTATATTAGATCTGTGAACACATTTAGTCCAGGGAGTCCAATGAACAGAGCAGGTTTTTATATTCAAAGTATAATGGAGTCATTTCATTCTGTTTTGCCCTGCGAGAAGA
Organism: Squalius cephalus; assembly: GCF_949319135.1. NCBI lineage: Eukaryota > Metazoa > Chordata > Actinopteri > Cypriniformes > Leuciscidae > Squalius > Squalius cephalus. The sequence goes on along the minus strand of NC_137138.1, from coordinate 5,214,703 downwards.
AACAACACAAATTATTTATGCATGGTTTTATTGATTTCCCCTCCTTCAGGATAAATACCTCCACACGAACTGCCTGGCTGCCCTAGCCAACATGTCGGCCCAGTTTCGTAACCTACACCAGTACGCCGCCCAAAGAATTATAAGGTAAGTCATACAACAACTGACTAACTATTTGTGTGTTTTATATATATATATATATATATATATATATATATATATATATATATATATATATATATATATATATATATATATATATATATATATATATATATATATATACACACGCATGCACACACACACACACACACACACTTACAAACATAGATAAACACATATACTCACGCCAGTGCTAGTACCTTGCTACTAGGGCTGGGTATTGACACAAATTTCACAATTCGATTCAATTTCGATTATTTTGGATATCAGGTACGATACATTGCACATTTTGCACAAATCGATATTTTTTACCCAGCCCTACTTGCTACTATCGGGTTGGACCCCCTTTTGCCTTGATTCTTCATGGCATAGATTCAACAAGGTGCTGGAAACATTCACAAGAGATTCTGGTCCATATTGTCATGATATCATCATAGTTGCTGCAGATTTATCGGCTGCATATCCCTGATGCGAATCTCCCATGCCTGCACATCCCAAAGCTGCTCTGTTGGATTGAGATCTGGAGACTTTAGTGAACTCATTGTCATGTTCAAGAAACCAGTTTGAGATGATTTGAGCTTTGTGACATGGTGCGTTATCCTGCTAGAAGAGCTATCAGAAGACTGTGGTCATAAAGAGAAAGACACGGTCAGCAATGCTCAGGTATAGACTGTGGCGTTTATACAATGCTCAACTGATACTAAGGGGCCCAAAGTGTGCCAAGAAAATATCCTCTACACCATTACAGCACCAGCAGCCTGAACCACTGATACAAGGCAGGATGATCCATGCTTTCATGTTGTTTACACCAAATTCTGACCCTACCATCTGAATGTTGCAGAAGAAAGAGAGACTCATCAGACCAGGCAACGTTTTTCCCAATCTTCTATTGTCCAATTTTAGTGAGCCTGTGCAAATTGTAGCCTCAGTTTCCTGCTCTTATCTGACAGGAGTGTCAGCGGTGTGTTTTCTGCTGCTGTAGCCCGTCTGCTTCAAGGTTGGATGTGTTGTGTGTTCAGAGATTGTCTTTCTTCAGACCTCGCTTGTAACACGTGTTTATATGAGTTACTGTTGCCTTTCTATCAGCTCAAACCAGTCTGGTCATTCTCCTCTGACCTCTGGCATCAACAAGGCATTTTCTCCCACAGAACTGCCGCTCACTGCATATTTTCTCTTTTTCATACCATTCTCTGTAAACTCTAGGGATGTTTGTGTCCCAGTAGATCAGCAGTTTCTGAAATACTCAGACCTGCCTATCTGGCACCAACCATGCCACGTTCAAAGTCACTTAAATCACATTTTTTTCCACTTTATGATGCTAAATGCATTGAGTTGCTGCCATGTGATTGGCTGATTAGATATTTGCGTTAATGAGCAGTTGTATAATAATAATAATAGTAATAATATATATATATATATATATATATATATATATATATATATATATATATATATATATATATATATATATATATATATATATATGCTACTGTTCAAAAGTTGGGGGCCTGTATATATTATTTTTTGAAGGAAATTAATACTTTTATTCAGCAAGGACACATTAAATTGATCAAAAGTGACAGTAAAGACATTTATGTAACAAAATGCTACAAAACATTTCAATTTTAAATTTATGCTGTTCTTTCTGTTCACAGTTTGAACAAAAATATGAAGCAGCACAACTGTTTTCAACATTGATAATCAGAAATGTTTCTTGAGCAAATCATCATATTAGAGTGATTTCTGAAGGATCATGTGACGCTGAAGACTGGAGTAATGATGCTGAAAATACAGCTTTGATCACAGGAATAAATTACATTTTAACAGTTCTTTTAACTTAATGAGCATAAGAGACTTCTTTCAAAAACATTAAAGTATAACCGACCACAAACTTAAGAACAGGAGTGGGTATATATGTAAGGAATAATTGATGACAGGCCATTGAATTATTAGAAAAATAATGCACACCCGAGGTGGTAATGCGGTCACGACGCGAAGTGGAGTGGCCGTTCACCTCGGGTGTGCATTATTTTTCTAATAATTCAACGACCTGAAGTCAATTATTCCGCTTATACTACAGTTACCACACCTCGAAACATTGTTCAGATTATGTATTTCAAGACGTTTGTAAAGTTTTTGTCATTAAAACGCTCTTGTATGTAGGACTAATTTCTTACGCATCTAATCCAATGCCTCCGTTGCTAATTCCAAAATGTCATTTTAGAGTTAGTAACGGAGGTTTGAGCCACTGATAGCAGACTAATGCACTAATGCTGGGGACACACGACTAGCTGACACATTCTCTGACTGTTTTCATCGACTGCAGCATATTTTAAACACCGACTTTGAACACAGACTGAACGCGCTGAACACGCGTTTGGGCATGATCAGTCATCAAATTACATTGATAACCGGCCTTAAATTGTGTCCTCGGCTCGGCTTTATGCAGTTATTAGAGAGAGATGTTGCAATAATGAGACAGAAAAGCATGTGCGTCAATATTATTATTTATTTATTAATTCAATTCGTTTTAATTCATTCGTTCATTCTTTTTTTCTATTATTGACAGATGACAGTAGACTAAATAAATGAAAAAAAAAAAGCCTTTTAACAAGTAAGGCCTATCAATAATTATTTATTTGTTATATTATCTGCAATAATAATCCGTGCTGCAGGACTATCCATTTATTTAGCCTATATTCAGTTTAATTTTCTATTGATTATAGATAGGAATATACTTTATTTATTAAAATTAAACTGCATGTTTCCATTGATTGTGAAGCTAGACATTGAAGATCAAGCGCATGGGGCTGCATGTTTTTTCTTGTTATGAATTGTATCCTATTTTCCGTTATTACCGTTGACTACGCGAAGTGATATGGAACTGTAATGCGGTCAAGACCTGCCTGGAACTACTTTAGCCGTGCGTTTCCCTGAAAATAATGCACACCTTAGAACGTTCGTCAACCAATCAGATTCAAGCATTCAACTGCCCTGTAGTATAAGTAGTAATACTAAATATATTTCAACAACATTTGTTCCTTCTTTTTTTTTTTAGCTTTAATAAAATAAAATAAAAACTCTTGGCAATTATTAAAGTAGGTAGTTTATTTGTGAGTGTGTGTGTTAGCCCCTACTGTCGTTATCAGGTGAGTCCGTTTGTGTTGGGGGCTTATTTTCATCTGTCCAGAAACTGGATCTTGTTTGAGATCAGGACGGTGAGCAACTGTTATAGAACAAACAGGCGCTTTCTTCTAACACTTCCATTTAGCCAACGTTCAACACAAACAGATCGCGTTTCATTGCATGTTGTTTGTGATTCACACACTGAATTAAAGTGAATGAACTTTGTTAGGAAAACACCCGGTCACCTCAGATGCTCTGAAACCGAGACGCTCAGGCTGTTGACAATCAACAGTTTGATTAGTTGGAAATTCAGGCTTTTGTTTCCTGAATAATATCACACATCCTTTTATGTAACATGAAAACATCGTGCCACGTTGTGAACAACACCGTAAAAGAGCATGTCCTCTGGCGGAGTCAGTGGCTTTAGTTTGAGCAACATTGCCAGATTTTTTTTATTGTCCTGTCATTCTGAAATACATGTTACCATGTTTATGTTTGGGTTTTCGGTGCCCAGATTTTGCCATGACTTCATCTGGAACAGAGCAAACGAAGCTCAGAGGAGATTTAGCTTGCGAGCGGTAGATTCCTTCCTCTAAGGTTCCTAAGGTTTCTTAATGATTCCATTAGCGATTCTTTTAGTACTTTAGACTAATTCAAACTGATAACACGTGAGATTGCGACCGATTTGGTCTTTTTTTGACTCATTCATTAAAAATAGTCACTCAAAAGAGTCATTTGTGAATTGGACTTGGTTGTTCTGTATGTTTGTTGATCTGATTTCGATTAAAAAAAAAGAATGATTCCATTAACGATTCTCTTAGTACTTCAGACCGATTCAAAACTTATAACACATGAGTCTTTTGACCGATTCATTAAAAAGAACTGCTTAAAAGACACATTTAGGGATTCGAATTATGTTGTTCTGTATGTTTGTTGTTCCGATTTAGAATCCATTTAATGATTCTTTTGTGATTTAGATTAAAACCAGTAACGTGTTTTAGATTGAGACTGATTTGGTTCTTTTGACCAATTTGTTAAAAAGGAAACGCTCAAAAGAGTCATTCATGAATTGGACGATGTTGTTGTTTTGGTTTAGAATTGATTCTGGTTTCTTAATTCCATTAACAGTTAATTTAGTATTTTAAACTGATTCAAAACAATACTTTTAGTATTTTAAACCAATTTGAACTAATAACATGTGAGATTGAGACTTTTGACCAACTCATTAGAAAGAACCACTCAAAACATCTATTCGTGAATCTGAATAACTAATGTGCATTAGTTGTTCTGGTTTCTTAATTGATTTCATTTCATTTTTCCATTCCCTTTTAGTACTTTAGACAGATTCAAACTGTTAATACTTGATATATTGAGTGTTTTGATCTTTTATGATCCTTTTAACAAGTTCATTGAAAAGAACTGCTCAAAAGAGTCATTTGTGAATTGGACTAGATGGGTCTAGTTCTAGTTTAGATTCTGGTTTCTTAATTGATTCAATTATCAATTATTTTAGTAATTTAGACCGATTCAAACCACTGACATGTTGTTATATTGAGACTGATTTGATTCTTTTGACAATTCATTATAAAGAAACGCTCAAAAGAGTAATTCATAAATGAGAATAGGTTGTTCTGTATGTTTGTTGTTCTGATTTTGATTCTGGTTCCTTAATTGATTCAATTATTAATTATTTTAGACTGATTCAAAATGTCAACACTTGATATATTGAGAGTCTTTTGACAAGTTCGTTAAAAAGAATTGCTCAAAAGAGTCATTTGTGAATTGGACTAGATCGTTCTGTGAGTTTGTTGTTCTGATCTAGATTCTGGTTTCTTAATTGATTCCATTTCATTTTTCCATTCCCTTTTAGTTCTTTAGACAGATTCAAACTGTTAATACTTGATATATTGAGTGTTTTGATCTTTTATGATTATTTTAACACGTTCATTGAAAAGAACTGCTCAAAAGAGTCATTTGTGAATTGGACTAGATCGTTCTGTGAGTTTGTTGTTCTGATCTAGATTCTGGTTTCTTAAAGGGGGGGTGAAATGCTATTTCATGCATACTGAGTTTTTTACACTGTTAAAGAGTTGGATTCCCATGCTAAACATGGACAAAGTTTCCAAAATTAAATTGTACGTTTGAAGGATTATTTCTGTGCCAAAAATTGTCCTTCCGGTTTGTCACAAGTTTCGGAAAAATTTTTTCGAGTATGGGCATGTGTGACGTCAGATGTAGCGGAATTTCCTTATACGGGTCCTAAGGGCACTTCTCCGGAAGGACGCGGGCGCGCGCGCACTCGTAGACCAGAGAGAGAAGAGAGCGAAAGCAGTTCGCCATCAAAGCGCTCTGCTCGGCTGAGGCTTTAGGGAAGTCAATGTCACCAAAGAAGTGTGTTTTTGGTTGCCAGGGCAAGACAACCCTGCACAGATTCCCAAAGAACCCAGCGTTAAGGGACCCGTGGATGGAGTTTGTTTTTTCAGAGACTGTTTGTTCCCTGCATTTCGACGATGATTGTTTTATAAACAAAGCCCAGATCGACGATTTGCAGATCGTCTAATGCTTAAGGATCGAGCAGTCACAATGATAAAGGTTCGCGGTCGCAGGCGGTGAGTAAAATTGCTTCAAATGTCTCTGTGTTGTTGTTAGCTCGGCGCGTTAGCACAGCTTTAGCTCCGCCCACACGGCCCGCCTCCAGACGCTCGTTTTTTTCCGGAAAGACTCGGTACAGCCTATCTTTCTTTTATAAATATAATAAAACTAAAGACTTTTTGGAGATATGAAGGATGCAATACTACTCTATAGGTACTCAAGATTAACAGGAGATTGAGTGAAAATGAGCATTTCACCCCCCCTTTAATGATCCTTTTGTTATTTAGACTGATTCACACCACTAACACATGTGAGATTGAGACTGATTTGGTTCATTTCTGAGTCTTTCGACCAATTCAAAAACCTCTCAAAAGAGTCATTTGTCAGGTTTTGTATGCGTGTCATTCAATTCTTCCAATTCCACATACATTACAAACTCACAGCTCAGCCAAAACATAATTTCAGTGGCGGCACAATCACAGTCATTGAAGAGGTTCTGAATAAAAACTAGTTCTTGATACCCAGTAAAAACTTCTCCTCAGTCACACTAAACTCTCTCTCTCTCTTCATTTTACCTCATTAGGAAGAGCATGATCCTGCCAAAAGAAAAAATGTAGCACTAAAACGGCATCATGGCACGCTCTTCTGAAATGTCAGCCTTTTTTTTTTTCTCCAGCAATGTCAGCATTTAATTTTATTTGTTCCTTCTCCTTCAGTGTGCTGTTTTATTTCCTTTCTCTCTTGGCGGAGGGCGGAGGGATTGGCAGGCAGCGCTCGTGTGTTGCTGGCATAGTCGTTCCTGGCGGGTGGAGATAATGCTCACCCGCGGTAGCAACATGTACCGTTTACTTAAACGCCCGTAGCAACTCTGCTAATGACGGGGGAAAGCAGGGCCAAGAACACTAATTGTACATTATAGTGGCGGCGCAGAACTTCCTTTTAAAGCTGACGGTGTTAGCGGTTAGCTCATAAGTTAGCATAGCTGTGCGTGCCAAGCGACAGTTTTTGGTTATGTGCAAGTAAGCAAAGGTCAGTGTTTATGGTGGCTAAATTGAATAATTATGCTATTTTCTTGGATTTTATTTAAGGGTGGAGTTGCAGTTCGGGTGCATGTGCTAATGTCAATCATCAGGCATGATTTTCTATGACCTTACACGCTTTTAAAGCAAACCAGACGCTGATGATCACGTAAATGGGATGTTCAGTGTTTGGGGTTGTTGTTAATTCACAACAGTGTATTTATTTATGTACTGTTATAGTTTTTATTAAAATTTTGGGATTTTAAGTTTGTTTTTGTTTTAATGTTAGTTTCATTTAGCTATTTTATGTGTATTATTTTAAATATTACTCATATTTCAGTTTTAGTTTAGTTATTTCTGGTGTTTTAGGGTTTCAGCTTAAAGTTATTTAAATTTTCATTTAGTTTAAGTTGTAATATTTTGATTTTATTTAGTTTCAGCTGTATATCAATTACCAAATGTTTATAATAATAGTTTTAGTTACAAAAATAATGTTCGCAAAACATTATAATGCACGTTTTATGTTCTTATATCCACAATGGATGTAATATTTTAAATTGCATTGCATTAGGCCATCAGTTATAATGCCTCGTTCTCTTCATAAAAAGTTTTTAAAAAATGTAACATCCATGAAATCTTTCAAATGCACAAAAGATTTTTTTATAATTGCAAAAAGTTCTTTAGATTTTGAAAATGTTCTTCAAACTAAGAAACAATGGTTCGTTTAATAACTGTTCACTGAAAGATTATTTGCATGGGAAACAAAAACAGTTCTTCTGTGGCATCGCTGCAAAAAGCCCTTTTTATTTTTATATAAGACTGTACTTTTTTTACAATGTCACTTTAGCAAACAAATTAATTTTGAAAAGATAAAATGCAGTATGTATTGTGATTTATTTTGTATTAAATTATCATGAATGCCTGTATTAAATGTTCTGTTCTGTTCAGCCCAAAAAGAAAGAAATATGATCTTTCATTTTAAAAGACTTTTATCTGTTATTATGTATTGATTAGTTGTATTTTTGTTTTTGAGCACTTCTTTGTTACCATCTTGCGTTAAAGTGACCGGTTCATTATGGATTAATGATGGACTTATTTTAGCAATAAATCAGATATTATTGTAGAAGTTCTGCTTTGCTCACTGAAAGGCCATCTTCAAAGTATGAATCCCTGTTTTGTCCTAAAACTAACAAGTTGGCGATATTACGGCGAGTCTGGTGTCTCTTTTCCATTGAGAGCGGTTTTAAGGATATTGTTTTTCCGTCTAATGTTTATGCGCTTCCTGTGGTGGGTGTAGATAGCACCCAGCTGCTTCACAAATGAGTAAGAACACTGTGTGTTTCTCTTTGATGCCTCTGTGTCTGTAAAAGTCTGGTATTGCAAGACTTTTTAATAGCTCCAGGCTGCCTGGAGGATTCTGCTTCCTGTGCGGACAGGAAGTATTTAGAGTTATGAGGCCAGTTCTGCATTACATGAGTTGGATGTGGACCACACAGATCAGTGTGTGTGTGTGTGGTTGTATTTCTTGTTCATTGTGTGTCATGGGATGTTGATGCTGGAATGACCGTTGCCCATAAAAGACCAAAACCACAGGATGAGATGAGAAACACACAGACTCGAAAGTTTAGAATTTACTCAAGATGCCAAAAAGTTGCAAAAAAGACTTTTTAAGTTTGGATACACAAAGGAAGTTTGGGCACCTAAAGGAATTATTCAGCATCAGATATGTTTTTCAACAATAAAAAAATGAGCTCAAGCTAGACTTAGACTTATGTATAAAAATATATATTGGTAGTTTAATAATATTTAAGTATATTTATGTGATATATGTATGTGTATATGGGTCAATGACGTGACGGGTCATTTTTTTTGTCCAAAGGCCTTAATAATAATAAAAAAACAAATATATAACATCCAAAGTATGTAAGGTAGTACAACTTGATCTCTTTTACTGAATCCAAAAGGTTTTAATTATATTTTACTAAAGGTATTTTAAAGATTTTGAAGTGTCAAAAGGTCATTCGGTAAAACCGATATAGTAAATATTTAAATGGAATAATATTGTTTTTAATAACTAAAGGAACTACAATAATACAAATAAAGAGCAGATAAGGCTCTTTTTTTTACATTTCCCCTTTTCTCCTTTCCCTGTGCAATGTTTTACTTGAATATGTTGGAGTGTTTAGAGTAGTCCAATAAATGATTACATTTATGAGATCAGTGATAATTTGTTTTAATATTTCTTCTGTGGTACACACTATATACTATCTCAACGTCAATGTCAAATCAGTTTGTAACTTTCAAATCAGTGGTTAAACCGAATGACTTTTTTGGTGACATTTTTTCCATCTTGTAAAAAATGACAAAAAACAGTGTTAATTGATTGTACAAACCACAAAATCTTAAACTAAAAAACTAAGTAAACTAAAAAATGGTTTCAAATATAGTTATATCTCCATTCTATTTTTTTACACTTTTAAAAACCTTATTCGTCAATGACCCATATATGTATGTATGTATGTGTATATATATATATATATATATATATATATATAAATTAAGTGAATAATATAAATTTTGAATTATCTAATTGCATTTTAATTATATATTTTCAGTCTCAAAATGTTATGTTTTTTTGTAGAAAATTGCAAACTTAGTGTTTGTAGAATATATTAAGTACTTGTTGATTTATAACTCATAAAATAATTTATTTTAGTAGCATCATTTGTTCTAACCAGGACACATTCTCCATAAAATATCATGAGTGTGAAGTCATCCCTAATTGATCCAATAAGAAGCAGTTTAATTTGTAAGCTAGGCAAAAAGTTGTATTGAAAAGTCATTAATATTGATTAACTTTGCACTAATAAAACAATAATAGATGTAATTTTCTATTCAGTGTGTATATATGCAAGAATAGGAAAAAAAACCACATTAAATGTAATGCAGACTTCATTTAAATAGCACCATTTTTTGTTTGTTCAAAGGTGTAATTTGTTCCCCTCAGTACTGCCAATAACCTCAGGTTTGAAGGAAGTGTTTTCCGATAAAGAGCCGTGATTGGCTGATGCAGAAAGTCTCCATGTTAACCCCATGAGTCCTTTTAGCATGTTCAGATCATGTTAGATTCATGTGGAACTGCTATGGATTTACTCCGTGACGTCTGGAAGGATCTCAGTGGACCGGTAGAGATCAGTCACTAATTGGAGTGAAGATTGATTCTGATTGTTATTTTGAAAGCGGCATTGATTGTTTTGATCTTAAACCTGTCAAATGAAGCACTTTAAAAGTGTTTGATGGGTCTGTTAGTTTTAACGAGAGCTAAAGGGTTGTGTTTTCCCCGACTCTTTCACATTCTCACTTTGTTAAAATAAAGCGTTCTCCTTAAACGAGTTCACACAAACAAAGCAAATCCTCTTTTCACTCTTTTTCAATAGAGCTATCATGGTCTGTTTTATTGGTTTTAAATATTAAAGGGTCAAGCACCCACAATTTTAAATGTTAATTTTAGTAGCATTAAGAGATTTTATTATTTATTTTTTTTTCATGAGAAACACATTTTCCTCTCAAATTCTTTTTTCCCCCCTCAATAATTCTCTTTATTCTCAATGGTGATTCTCTATTTGCATTACTGCAATACAGTATGTTTTTTGTACACTAATATTTTTAAGTAATTTCAATATTAAGTAATTTAATTAATACATTGTTATTAATATTTAAACAAAATATTTTACAGGGAATTTTCTTTAATTTGGTTTTTTTTTTAGTGTTTTTTATATATATAAAAAATATGTAAATATACACATACATATGTGTGTATATGTATGTGTGTATGTATTTTTTTTATATTACAGTAATGTTTTTTATTAATTTAAATATTAAAAAATATATTTATATATATATATATATATATACACTTTTTGCATTAAGATTTGGGGGGATTTTTCATACATTATGGTAATGATAATTGTGGGAGTTAAACGTGCTTAATTGTCACGTCTAAAATAGGCTTAATAAGCAACATATATGCAACAAATATTATTTCTTTTTGATTTTGGGGTACAATATGTCCCTGCATGTTCTTGACAAGTTTTGTGAGATTGTTGTGTCATGTTAAGGAGTGAACCTGAAGTGTCTTTGGCTCTTTCCACAGGTGTTCTGTGTTAGAGAACCACACAACACTGTCAATCACACACACCTGATCTGATAGACCTGCTAATCTGTCAACAGCATGATCATTCCAAACCGCACACACACTTGCATATATTAGCAGCTGAAGTGTGTGTGTTTGTGTGTGTGTGTGTGTGTGTTAAAAGCCCAGGTGCACTGAAGTACCCCTGTGTGAAGAGACAGACGGGGTATTTTTAGCTCAGAGTGGCTTTAAGAGTCGACAAAGTGCAGCCCTGCTGCTTCGTGTCCCATTAGCACAGTGAGAACACCACCTGCTCCAGACACAGAAAAGAGACTCGATAATCGACACACGCCGAACGAAGCACTTCAGTTGTGAACAGACAGACCATAACAGACGCACAGATTTAGCTAGACTGAAAGTTCCAGACTGTGTGTGCGTGTGTGTATCAGACAGATCAAAAACCAGACCAGACGGACAGATAGTTCTGTGTGTGTGCCAGTGGGCATTTAATGTGCTCTGACTCTCTCAGTAGGTCACAGTGACTTGGTGTTTCGTATAAACACTCTCAACTCTGCAGTCTGCCCTTCCTGCTGCTACTGCATGGATTTGATCCCCGAAATAAATACAAATCAAACTATAATCGCAGACCGAACGAGGCCTGAGCGGTGTGCATGCCAGCAACATTACAAAATAATTATTAACGGATGTTTGAGTTCTCGTTGGCATGGACTTTTTCTGGTTTTTGCTTGTGGGCTGCTGTTGTTTGCTTTAGAGGAAACAGTTGATAATAAGACCAGGCGGGATGATAATATTTATGTTCTGATTTGTTTTCCTGTTTGCGTGGTGTTTGCTAAGTCAAGCACTGTTGCATGTACTTTAAATTTCAGTTTGTGTCGACCTGCAGTCTTGATTCCTCAAACCATGTGTGTTATTGAGCAGAAGTGTGCCGTTACTTTACTAAATGATCAGATGCATGATTTATCCTGCTGGATCATAAAACGGATGGGAGAACTCTTTTGGGTCAGTATATCCCAGAATGCCCTAGCAACCACTTAGCAACACCCTGGCAACAACCTAGCATCATGGTGGCGAGTTTTGTTCTAGGGTTATTACCATTAACTAAAACAAAAAGTCAATACTTTCAATAAAATCAACATTAATTATGTTACTTATTTTATTTTGCCAAGGCAAAATGTATCATATTTATTCATCAAGTTAAAGTACTAAAACAATTATATCTAAATAAACTAATAAAAGTGACTAAAACATACAACAAAATTGCTAACTTTAAAGTTAAAATGAAAACGTAAAATAGAAAAATAGAATCTACTTCAAAATATTAAGATAAACTGTTCATAGTATATTACAGTAAATATATTAATAAAATAGTATATTAATAAGTAAAAGTATATTCATAAAATAACACTGATTTGTACCATCAAGATTTTCTTGTGGAAGGATACGGTTTCACAGCAGATGAGTTGATCCGACTCTAATTTGACACAAACTATAATGACATGTTGTTGTTTTCTCCATGACGCAAGATGTTTTTAGCTGTCAGAATAATAATCCATGACTGAAGTTATATTAGCCATCGCCGTCAGATTTTTAATGATCATTAATGCAGCATATAGATGCAACACACACGCTCACATGCACAGGTAAGAAAATAGGTATAAAGAGGTCTGTGTAAAAAAACCAGAATATTAGCCAACTACAAACTGTGCAATATGTATAGGGCTGTCAATTAATTTTGCAATTCTTTTTTTCTTAATTTTAACGCATTGAAAATATTAAATGCAATTAATGCGGCATCCATTTTTTTGGCTTCGCTACAGTATAAGATCACGCTATCGTTCGTACAAGTGGTATAACGCATAAAAAACGCATAAAAAAACTCAAATCTGTACTTGTGCGCGTCTGCTTTTTTGTGCGTTTTAGCAGGGCAGGTAAAAATCTGAACCGGCCGACTGGGCCAATAGAAGAAGCCCTGACATATTGAAGGCACAGCTAAATGTGGCATTTATTACAATGGATTTCTGTGAAGATTGTTTTAAGCTCCCTTAATTGAAAAGTAAATAAGTCTTTGTTGTCCCCAGAGTGTGTATGTGAAGTTTTAGCTCAAAATATCTCACAGATAATTTTGTACAGCATGTTAAAGTTGTCACTTTTTGAGGGTCAGTAAAAACGCGTCATTTCGTGTGTGTCGCTTTAAATGCAAATGAGCTGCTGCTCCCGGCACAGAGGGCGGAGCTTCAAGAGTTACATACGGTATTGCATGTGAAAAGACGGATGCGACAGCTTGAGCAGACTCACAAATGTGCTCGACTACAACAACTCTTCCTCTTCTCAACATGGACTGCGTGTTCAGGGGGCGGGGTTTATGTAAATTTTAGGGTTGGTGATGTCACTAACCCGGGAGGAATGTTGTGTAGTCCCTACCAGCCATTTGTTGTAGTCCTTAAAAAACGATTTCTTTAAAAGCAAATATCTTCCTTTGCTTTGAACTTTGAGTGTTGTAACTTTGTAGATGTTGTTTATGCTCAAACAGCAACATTACACACTAACTAAAGTTAGAAAAGTGAAATCATAATCAACCACCACTCTAGGGCTGTGAAAAGATTAATCGCGATTAATCACATCCAAAATAAAAGTTTGTGTTTACATAATATATATGTGTGTGTACTATGTATAATTAAATTTGTATATATAAACACACACACATGCATGTATATATTTAAGAAAAACTGTGTTATTTATATATAAAAAAATTATATTTATATATAATATAAATTATATATAAATATATACAGTATATGTATGCAAATATTTCTTAAATATATACATGCATGTGTGTGTATTTATATATACAAAATAATTATACCAAGTACAAACACATATATTATGTAAACACAAACTTTTATTTTGGATGCGATTAATCGCGATTAATCTTTTCACAGCCCTACACCCCTCTAATGGCTAAAATTGGAGAGAGAAAAAATCCATTTATCTGAGATGTCAGTATCACTTCTGGTATCAGTCATTCATAGTGCTAAGCAAAAAGATACCATTAAACAAATATTTAAAATATACCATCCTAATGTTGTTTCTACATAATTTTGGAGATTCAATGTGAAATGATTACAGTATAAAATATATTAAACTTTAATGTTAAGTGTGATTTAATCACGATTAATTACAGAAAAATGTGCGATTAATTTTATTTTTTTTATCAATTGACCGCGCTAATATATACTGTATATATGTTATTATACATATATATGACAAAAAAATAAATCTTTTCAAGATGTGCACACCACTGTTTGAAGTGTTTATTCATGATACTTGCTTCATGATTGTGCAACACTTTTTGTATACCTTTACCTTTTTATATATTTAAAATGAAATGTTATTTTTAGTATTCTTAGTCCGATGTTGTGTTAAAAAAATTAATTAATATATACCAATCAACTAAACATATAGCGCTTTTCACAATACACATCATTTCAAAGCAGCTTTACAGAAAGTGCATGAGTCCATATTACAATTTAGAGTGATCTGTTATCATATCAAACAAATATGCTTGTCTGAACTGGACAACACTTACTAAATGAAACCACTACTTTTTTATGTATTTAAAATGAAATGTTATTTTTAGTTTTTTAGTCTATTTTACACAGTACAAACAGTATGCAGTGTTCTGAAAATATTCATTATTTAGCAGTCCAATAATATCAGTCACTTAGTTCTGCAATTAATTTATAGTTTATTCATTTCGCATAACATTTCCATAGTTTTCATTCTGCAATTCTAGTAAGTGCAATTCCAAACATACTCAAGGGATGTAAGAATGAAGTGAAGTAAGTGTTTGTGTGTATATATGTGTGTTGTATGACTGCTTCATATGGTTAGAGCTCAAGGCATGTGCCGTCCTTTAGTGATTGATGAGGTCATCAGTATGAGACGCATTAATCCTTCCCATCATGCCTGCTGCTCTCCATAACCCCACATGCACAGCACTTCCATTGTCTTTCACCCACGTATACTTGCACATTCCAGCAGACGAGGATTTGAAGGTCACCCTAGTGAGGGAACTCATCATTACCCATGATTTATGTTTAATTCTGCCTTTAACATACAAGGACTCTGATTGGCTAATCTCAGGCTGGCTATTATCACACACGCTATTACTAGGTGCCATCCAGGTCGGAAAGCTGTTAATGTGGGTATATGTATGCCTGTGAGAATGATTTTTGATTTACAACATGATGACCTAGTAAACTGCCTGCCTAGACAGCATTTGACAATCCCAGAATGCAATGCTCAGTGGGAAAGAGAAGTGGTGCTTGTATTTCCTTCAATGCAAATAGTTCTAATATTTTTTATTAATATTTTTAATTAGCTGTTATTTTCATATCAGTGTTAATTTTAAGCTGTAGAATTTTTATGTGCTTTTGTTATTTTTAGCTTTAATGTATTTAAGTTTTACTCATTTTAGTACTTCAAGTTTTTTGTTTTAAGCTTTCATTTAATATACTGTGTGTATATATAAGTTTATATATTATATGCAAGTTATTTAAATTAACAATAAAAACAGTTTTATAGTTTTTAATTACCAACAACACTAGTTAAAGGGATATTTCACCACTGGAAAGATGAATGTGTATTTAAATTGAGTCATTTATGTAGTAGAAATGTGAAATTATTTTAGAAGTTGGAGCCTTCTAGACTCAGAAAAGCCAGAAAATGTATTTTTGGCTCATGTGGATGAAAGAGAACAACTCCCAGAATGCACTTGCTTCGCTGCCCTACGAGGACACTCCCAAGCCACGCCTACCGGTTACAGAGGGCCGTATCGGAAGACATGATACAGCTAGGCTACTAGTCGACTCGAAACTGAAAAGACGGCGTTTTATCGTGAGATCCCCCTATGGGCGGGTTGAAGACATGCGGGACGAGCTCCTCCTACTGGCTGGAGTCTCTCGCCTCTGGACAAACAAGCCTCAGATGACGCTAAATGACGATTTTTGCGTCATCAGAGTTTTTTTTCCAGACACACAATCCAGAAATCTCTCTTGTCTCAGGGGGACATTAGTGAGGGAAGCACGGCCACTCGAAAATTCTACCGGGTTTCTACTGATACAAAGCTTAATGCTAATCAGTGAAGTATCCCTTTAAATCAGACTGTATTTTAATCACATTTACACAGCAAAGGTTGTGACTGAGGCTTTTGTTAAGAAAAAAAATCATACCAATTCAAGTTTTGGGAAACTTTCAGCCTGGTTTCTATATTTTTAACTCTCAGAGCGAGGGCAGAAATGCTTGAGAAGATCACGCTGTCCTGTAGGCTTTTGTCTCCCTGAGTCTAAAATGTGACCCATTTTCCTGTCGAGCTGGATTTGAAAAACTTCTTAGAGAAACTCAAGTCTGGAGGTTTTTCTGATCCAGCCCTCGTGCCCAGACCTGAGAGAAAACTCTGACCCAAATTACATACTGTACAAACTTAAGCTTCATTAAACGAGCTCTGAAACCAGAGCACAGTCCCAAAGCCTGCTGAGCCGCCTATATAACTTTTATAGCTGTCATGGACCCCAATAAGTGACCGACACAGGCAGCAACTCCACTTGCGTCAATTTAAAGCATTTTTGTTCATTGAAATGAAGCTGAAAGGTGAAAAACCTAAACTAAATAAAAGTTAGAAATGTTCCCTTGGCAACTAACTAAAATAAGTTGAAGTTGAAGCATTAAAAACTACTAACTTAAAATGTAACTAAAAAACAAAAAAGAAAAGAAAAATTATATTAAATTATATATTATAATATAAAAAAAAAAAAAAAAAAATGAAAACTGGAAAAATAAAATTGAAGATAATTAAAATTATTAATAAATACCATAATATAAACAATACTTTTTTTTTTCCAATAGAATTTAATGTTAGAATGTTAAGCATACAGCAAAACCCTAATTAGCATTAAAATACAGAGGTATTGGGTAAAATAATGTTTTTAAATTACATCTTTTTTTTCATCATTTTCAGTATTGAATGAAATGCAAGTATATTTATAATCAACATTTCTCTTGCTTTGTCTGCCATCTTTCTCTGAGCTCAGCACAATGCATTGTGGGATTGCGTCCAGGAAAGAACACATGTCGTGCTGCCTTTGAATGTTTTCCAAAGCAAGGTATCTATCGCAGAAGTCAGCATATTTAAGTGGCCTATCTTTGCATGGGTAGCATCGATTAAGATGCCTCTTCTTCTCGAAGGCATACGAGGAGATTACGATCTTATACATCTGAAAATCTGGTAGGCAAAACAAACGCAGCAGGTTTACGACGCACCGTCGTTCATCATCGTGACACGCTGTTTTGATTTTCTGCTGATACGGTGACAGACGAGACAAATACAATCTTGTGTAATGATTTCAAGCAAGACTTTGTGGTTCTAACTCTCACTCTCTCTCTTTCTCTCAGTTTGTTTGCTCTGCTGTCTAAGAAGCACAATAAAGTTTTGGAGCAGGCGACCCAGTCCTTGCACGGGCCTCTGGGAGCAGACGACAGGACCGTCCTGCCCGACTATGTGAGTCAATCCCTCAGTTCACTGGTTCACATTAACCCATCAGGGCATTTTACATTTACATTTATGCATTTGGCAGATGCTTTTATCCAAAGCGACTTGCATTGCATTTCAAGGTACACATTTCATGCATTTGTGACTAAAAATAGATGTGTGCAAATTGTAAAATGTATTAAGGAGTACATGTGCGAATAAAAAGTAGATTAAGTCTTAAATTAAATTTTCTTTTCATTTTTAAGGCCCGAAGTCTTAAATGGTATAACAAAAGTCTTGATTATCTTTTAAAGAGGTCTTAAATTTGGGGCCGGAATCGTGATATGGCGTGATATCATGATAATTAATCTTCAAAAGGCTATGATTTAATAAAATTAACATGAGTGGTGTACATTTCAAATTAAATTCATTGCTATTATAAAATAAAATAAATAAATTCACATTTATTTCTATATCGCTTTTCGCAATACATATCATCATTTCAAAGCAGCTTTACAGAAAATGCATGTCTATATTTCATAAATGCTTATGATTTATGGTTGATGAATTATGAAAATATTTACTTTATGGTGGTTTTAAGAGTGCATATTTGATCACCCTCATAGTCTAAATGAGCATATGGAAGTAATGAAGACATTTCAAAATAAGAGTCTCGTTGCATTTCTGCTTGTTTATAATTAAAAGTCCCGCATTATGCAAAACATATTTTTTTCTGTTTTTTTATTGGTATTTCGCTTACACAACACATATATAGAATTATATATGAATTATAATTATATATGTACATATAACAATATCTGGAATTTAATTCAGTGTTACTGTAAGTAATTCTGTGATTATTAAATAAATACAGTATGAAGCAGAAATATTAAAAAGCCTAGTATGATTTTTACATTCAAATATATAAAATCATGTTCCTTTTAAATGTCTCCTCATATACTTTTTTATCAGGGAAAAACGAATTATTTGATACATTTTCATTGCGCACCTAAACTTCTTTATGTGCTCCTAAAATTTTCTAATTAGTAGCACATGTGCTCCTTGGGAAAAAAAATAAGCATCCAGCCCCGCCAATACACATTTGCTTTGGCCTCAACTGATCATCGGATGTTAAAACCACGTGTAAACAGCAACCTTGAGCCCTTGACACGATCTTAGAACATCATTAGGTGTGTGTGTGTGTGTGTGTGTGTGTGTGACTGTCTGCAGACAGTCCTTCTGGCTAGACATAAAGACACATAGTAGACATAAAGGGAGGGCGGGGCTTGGGAGGAAAGGGGGAGGGGCTATTTCAGGAGGTCATATAGGTCAGCGGATTCGACCCTA
Organism: Squalius cephalus; assembly: GCF_949319135.1. NCBI lineage: Eukaryota > Metazoa > Chordata > Actinopteri > Cypriniformes > Leuciscidae > Squalius > Squalius cephalus. The sequence continues at coordinate 5,195,781 of NC_137138.1, read as the reverse complement.
GAGGGCAGCAGCCAACCCTAGAGAGGGGGTGGGGGTGTCTGGGACAATGGGGATGTAAATGGAGTGTGTGTGAGATGATGGGAGTCTTCAGTGTGTGTGTGTGTTTGTTCCACAAACAGCCTGAGGCCGGAGCCTTGCAGATGTCTGCTGTGTGTCTGGGTGGGTCAGACTGCTGTCTGCTGTCCTGATTAAGCCCCGCACCCCTGCTTTGTGCCTCGCTCTCCTTCCATTCACATCTATTCCTCTCCATCTGTCCATCTGTCTCTCTCTCTGTATCTGAATATCTTCACTCACACTCCCTTTTCCATCAGTTTCCACAGTTCCACTGAACGATGACATCACTTGCTATGTTAATACATAACCTGCCCACGACGTTCTCCTCGTTTCTGAGAGCATATTTTAACACCCAAAGTAATTTGATTTAGGATCTTTATGCCATCACAATCTCTGGTGAATCGTTATAAAAGTTATAAAAATGTACAAATAAAATTCAAAATAAATGCAAATATATGGAAAAATTTGATAAATAAAAAAAAAACTTTTTAATATTGTTATTGTTATTATTATTATTATAATTATTATTTATTGTTTTTATTTTTATTAATATAATAAGAAATATAATAATAATAGTATACATCTGGAGAAGCATTTATAAGTTATTGAAATGAGTAAAATTATTACCAATAAATTATTTTTAATCGTAAAAAATATATAATATTATCATTAATATTATTTAAATAAAAATAGTAATTCATAATAATAATTATAATGATTACAAATAATAATTATTTATTCCTATCTATTTATTATTATTATTATTATTAATAATAATAAAAATGCTATTATAAGCTCTGATGAAGCATTCAGAAGGTATTTGAGTAAAAAACAGTAGTTATTTAAATTAGTAATCAATTATTATTAATTATAATAGATGAATAAAACATATTTTTTATTAATCAATTTATTTATTAAGTGTTTTATTTGAGATGGACAGAAAACTGAGTTTTATGTACTCATAAAATGTTATTAAATAGCTGTAGAGTATTATTAGGATTATACAATTAGAGTGTTGTCCCAGGTGGTTGTTTTCAAGTGTCATTATTACAGAAGCCGTTTAGGTTTGTGTTGTCTATTTTGTTGATGTTGTTGTTTTGAAGACCGGACTTTGTGAGGATGTTGTCCCAGTGGCGGGTTTAAGAGCCAATGCAGAGCCAGTTTTCCCAGAACCACCCTTTCTTCAGTAGAAGCGCATGATTGGGCTCCGGCTCTGTGTATTTCTGTGTTTCTCAGAGGAGTTTTATGGGAAGGATGTCCAAAACGGCAGTTATCAAGCACGAGTTTAGACTTCATTTGATTTTGCAAGCCTTTCCTCTGATATATCTTATAAGACAAACAACATTCACACACGCACACACACACACTGTTTTTGTCTGCTGTCACTGTTATCGCCATGGGATTTCCTTCAATCTATGGGAACAGATGCAGTCTGTGATGTTAAGACTGTGTGTCTGTACATGAGGAACATCTTATGAAATGGATATCACCAGCTATCTAAAATCTGACTGCATGAGCTGCTTTCCAAGACATCAAGCAGCCGATATGCGTATGAAAATGACAAAATTTATTTTATGGTTTAAAGGGATAGTTCACCCAAAAATAAAAATTACCCCGTGATTTACTCACCATCAAGCTTCCAAGCTTTATAATGGCAGTGAATGGTTGTTTCTGTTTTGAAGTCTATCAAAGTGCATCTATCCATCATAAAAGTGCATCTTTCCATCATAAAAGTGCATCTATCTATCATAAAAGTACATCTATCCATCATAAGAGTGCATCTTTCCGTCATAAAAGTGCTTCTATCCTCATAAAAGTGCATCTATCCGTCATAAAAGTGCTTCTATCCATCATAAAAGTGCATCTTTCCATCATAAATGTGCATCTATCCATGATAAAAGTGCATCTATCCATCATAAGTCCATCTATCCATGATAAAAGTGCATCTATCCATGATAAAAGTGCATCTATCCATGATAAAAGTGCATCTTTCCATCATAAAAGTGCATCTATCCATCATAAAAGTGCATCTATCCATCATAAAAGTGCATCTATCCGTCATAAAAGTGCATCTGTCCATCATAAAAGTGCATCTATCCATCATAAAAGTGCATCTGTCCATCATAAAAGTGCATCTTTCCATCATAAATGTGCATCTATCCATGATAAAAGTGCATCTATCCATCATAAGTCCATCTATCCATGATAAAAGTGCATCTATCCATGATAAAAGTGCATCTATCCATGATAAAAGTGCATCTTTCCATCATAAAAGTGCATCTATCCATCATAAAAGTCTTCTTACACAAACATTGCTTCACTTCAGAAGGCCTTTATTAATCCCCGGAGCCGTGTGCAGCACTTTTATGATGGATAGATGCACTTTTATGATGGATAGATGCACTTTTATGATGGATAGATGGACTTTTATGATGGATAGATGGACTTTTATGATGGATAGATGCACTTTTGATGGATAGATGCACTTTTATGATGATAGATGCACTTTTATGATGGATAGATGCACTTTTATGATGGAAAGATGCACTTTTATGATGGATAGAAGCACTTTTATGATGGAAAGATGCACTTTTATGTTGGAAAGATGCACTTTTATGATGGATAGATGCACTTTTATGATGGATTGATGGATAGATGCACTTTTATGATGGATAGATGCACTTTTATGATGGAAAGATGCACTTTTATGATGGATAGATGCACTTTTATGATGGAAAGATGCACTTTTATGATGGATAGATGCACTTTTATGATGGATAGATGGAAAGATGCACTTTTATGATGGAAAGATGCACTTTCATGATGGAAAAATGCACTTTTATGATAAATAGATGCACTTTTATGATGGAAAGATGCACTTTTATGATGGATAGATGCACTTTTATGATGGAAAGATGCACTTTTATGATGGATAGATGCACTTTTATGATGGATAGACGCACTTTTATGATGGATAGATGGAAATATGCACTTTTATGATGGATAGATGCACTTTTATGATGGATAGGCTAGATGCACTTTTATGATGGATAGAAGCACTTTTATGATGGAAAGATGCACTTTTATGTTGGAAAGATGCACTTTTATGATGGATAGATGCACTTTTATGATGGATAGATGCACTTTTATGATGGAAAGATGCACTTTTATGATGGATAGATGCACTTTTATGATGGAAAGATGCACTTTTATGATGGATAGATGCACTTTTATGATGGATAGATGGAAAGATGCACTTTTATGATGGAAAGATGCACTTTTATGATGGAAAAATGCACTTTTATGATAAATAGATGCACTTTTATGATGGAAAGATGCACTTTTATGATGGATAGATGCACTTTTATGATGGAAAGATGCACTTATGATGATAGATGCACTTTTATGATGATAGATGCACTTTTATGATGGATAGACGCACTTTTATGATGGATAGATGGAAAGATGCACTTTTATGATGGAAAGATGCACTTTTATGATGGATAGATGCACTTTTATGATGAAAGATGCACTTTTATGATGGATAGATGCACTTTTATGATGGAAAGATGCACTTTTATGATGGAAAGATGCACTTTTATGATGGATAGAAGCACTTTTATGATGGAAAGATGCACTTTTATGATGGATAGATGCACTTTTATGATGGAAAGATGCACTTTTATCATGGAAAGATGCACTTTTATGATGGATAGATGCACTTTTATCATGGATAGATGCACTTTTATCATGGAAAGATGCACTTTTATGATGGATAGATGCACTTTTATGATGGAAAGATGCACTTTTATGATGGAAAGATGCACTCTTATGATGGAAAGATGCACTTTTATGATGGAAAGATGCACTCTTATGATGGAAAGATGCACTTTTATGATGGAAAGATGCACTTTTATGATGGAAAGATGCACTCTTATGATGGAAAGATGCACTTTTATGATGGAAAGATGCACTCTTATGATGGAAAGATGCACTTTTATGATGGAAAGATGCACTCTTATGATGGAAAGATGCACTTTTATGATGGAAAGATGCACTTTTATGGACTTCAAAACAGAAACGGCCAATCACTGCCATTATAAAGCTTGGAAGAGCCAGGACATTTTTTAAATATAACTCCGTTTGTATTCGTCTGAAAGAAGAAAGTCATTTACACCTAGGATGGCTAGAGGGTGAGTAAATCATGGGGTAATTTTCATTTTTGGGTGAAATAACCCTTTAAGTTTTATTTAACTATAATAACCCTGATCTGTATGAAGAGAGAGAGAGAGAGAGAGAGACAGACTGCAGTGCCACGATTATGGGATGTCTCAGTGTCTTAATACAGGTCAGAAAGTGACCCATTTACCATCTCCCTAAAGACACACACACTTCCTACCTGTCTCTTCCTCTGCCCTTCTTTTCCTCCCTCGTTTTCTTCTCCATCTGTTTCATCCTCAGTCCTCTCATCTCTGCTGTTTAAAGGCTCTTTTGACTGTCGCAGCAGCAGCTGGAGCGTTTACTGACGGGAAGCGCTGAGCTCGTTTTCCTCAGCGTCCTCCAAAAGCCAATATGTAGTCCAGAACTCAGTTTCTGATCATAATGTCAAATCTCAGTGGAACCAGTAAAAGATTCACCTTAAAGATGAATCGTCGTTTGTCCCATCTCACTTCCGTCATTTACCTGACTGTTGCCATGGCGACGACCATCTACCTCTTGGGATCACTGTCTCTCCTTGACCTGACCTTTGACCCCTGACCTCTGTTTGAGAGCATAAGGACTTGTAACCATGGAGACAGGTGTTTGCCTCTTACTGGCTTAGATGGTATTGACATCACAGTCATTAGCTGATCATTAGACCACACACACACACACGCGCGCGCGCTCATGCACGTATGCACACAGACAGATGACTAATGACTGTCTGGCACTGGATGCTTGTGCACTTCCTGTTCTTTTCTATCTATTTCTCAATCCACATACACACTATTTGATTTTCGGTAGCGTCTTTCTTTGTCTCTCTCTAGGTTTATGAGTCATTGGCTTATGTACTGACGGTTAGTGATGTAATAAAACCCTTTACCATAGGTGTTAATCTTTGGTGGAAATAACCCACGCTGTCAAGCAGCCACAAGTTTCTTCTGCTCACCAAGGCTGATCAAAAATACAGTAATATTGTGAAATATTATTACAATCTAAAATAGCTGTTTTCTATGTGAATATATATTAAAATGTAATGTATTCCTGTGATCAAAGCTGAATTTTCAGCATCATTACTCCAGTCTTCAGTGTCACATGATCCTTCAGAAATCACTCTAATGTGATTAATTGCTGCTTAAGAAACATTTCTGATTATTTTCAATATTTGTCAGGGTTCTTGGTTGAATATTAATTATATAAATGATTAGAAATGTCACTTTTCATCAGTTTAATGGCACCTTGCTGAATAAAGTATTAATTTCTTTACAAAAATCTGACCCCAAACAATAGTGTTTATATGTACATTCCACTCACAGTGACTCTTCTGATCAATGTTATGGTGATAAATAATCAGACCGATATTAATTAATGAAAAATACTAATAGCACACAGCATAACATCTGTGTATGATTAGACTATATGATTGGAAGATACTTGAATTATCTACAGAAGTGCTTTGATTGTGTCTGTGGATTTGTTCCACACACTCAGGTTGTTCACACATTAACATCTGACCTGATTTTCCCTCTCTGTCTCTCTGTGTCTGTGTGTGTGTGTGTGTGTGTGTGTGTGTGTGTGTGTGTGTGTGTGTGTGTGTGTGTGTGTGTGTGTGTGTGTGTGTGTGTGTGTGTGTGTGTGTGTGTGTGTGTGTGTGTGTGTGTGTGTGTAATCTCATTAGTCTGTACTGTAGAGCATATCGCTCTCATCCCTAATTCACTCCTACGTTCTTCTCGTCTAATTATCACTCCCTGTTTCTGTCTAGACACCTCCAGCTTCTTTCTAGGTTGTAGTTTGATCCGGTTTCCCAGACGTCCTCCTCAACTGCTTTTGCTTCACGGCCCACATTTCACTTCGAACATCAAGTACCAGACCAGTACTGTTTACCAGTTTGAACGGACCTTTGACCTGTTTGTCTAGAACCGCAGGTCTAGACGGGATTTTCCAGGTTCGGTCTGATCCCATCCTGCACATTTGTTTCATAAGTCTCTTAAATTTGGTTAATAACAGCGGCGACAGTCTCCCACCCCGTTAATATTCCCGACTGCTGCGTCCGCAGATCTTTTCCGACATGTAGGGGGTCGTCATGGGAACGGAGGGCAGGAATTTCCTCTGTCTGGTGGGAAGGGGAAGGTGTGAGGAACGCGACCCAGAGCGGAGGGCTTCGGCTGGGCTTATATCATCAGCGCAACTGCTGCAAACTCAACATCCGCACTGTAGAAACAAACCTGAATGGACTAGCCAAAAACGAAAAGATACAAATCTGTCATCTTTTATTCACCTCGTGTCGTTCCAATCCCGTAATACAAACTATGATATTTTAAATTAATCCCCGAGAGATTTCTGTCCCTCCATTGAAAGTCCATGTAATCAAAACTTTGAAGATTCAAAAAGATCATAAAAGCGTCATACAACAAATTCAAGTCTCGTGAAGAGATACGATCGCTTTATGTGATGAACAGATTTTATTTGCGTCTACACACTGATCAACACACATACATGTACAGAAGCACAAGCTATATGTGAATAAAAGCCTGAATTAAATCTGTTCATCATATAAAGCGATCATATAGACTTATATTAAACAGCTTAATTCATATAGATTAGTTTTGCAATGCCTTAATGAAACCTCTCAGGTTTGATTAAAAAATATCTTAATGTGTGTTTAGAAGATTAACCAGTCTTGAGGGTGAGTAATTAATTACAGATTTTTCCTTTTTTATTTTTTTAAGTGAACTACCACTTTACATTTACATTTATTCATTTAGCAGATGCTTTTATCCAAAGTGACTTACTAATGAGGAATACAGCATGCGATTCATCTTCAGGAGGCAATATCACGAGAAGCACTATGAATACAAAAGTTCAAAATAGTAGAAGCTTAGAATAGAAAGGGATATAAGAAATAATGAACGCATTAAATATTCGACTATCCGGATAGGGTTCAGCTTGAAATCTCTCAAAACGTCTATTGTTTTTTCAATTTATGTATTTTATTTTTCGCATTTTGTTTGATGAACTTCAACACGTCCCTAATTTTAGGGTCAGCAATATTGCAAGGGCTCTGTGCTTAATGCACGTTTTCCACGAAAACCTGTTTGAAATCAGTCATTATTTTTGCAGTTCTGTTTGCTGCCACTAGAGGCGCCTGAATGACACATCCCTGCTTTAATTCAACAGCATGAAGTTTCCATCTTCTCAGGGTCTTGCATCATGCGTCGGTGTCAGATGTCGCCTTTATACGTGTCCTGACATCAAGGATGGTGTTTCTTCTGTCGCCGCGGTTCAGGTATTAACAGACGGTGCCGTATGGGGACACTGAAGGCGGCTTAATCGTGTACACGTGTGTTTGTGTGTGTGTTTCCAGAGGAATTTATCTGCGTGAGTCTCAAGCAGAACAGTAATCACAAAGGCCTTTCCAAAACCTGCTGTCTTTCCAGTAAAGCTCTTGTTCTTCTGGCACTGGTGCCACTGTGAGAGTGATTCAGTCTGAGGTCAGCGGGACTGAGCGCTTTACACACGTATGTGTCTGGCTCTTTGAGGGAAATCTGAAATCCGAAATCACGTTTTGTCTGAGTAGTTACTACACTAGAACTTCGCGACCGTTAAAAAATATGCTCTCTATAGTAATAATATGGGTAGTATAAATGAAATTCGGATGTACTACATCCGCCATGTTGTTACTGTCATGTGACCTTCCTACTGTCCACTCTCCTCAACCACTGAAGAAACATTCATTTCTGGAGCAAAAACACTGCAGGATGAGCTTGTTTTATTTTAATTTTATTTATTTGTCTTATTTTCTTTTTCTTACTTATCTTAGTTTTCATCTTATCCTCTTTTTTCTTTTTATCTTTTCCTTTTTTATTTATATTTTTATTTTCTATCTTCTTTTCTGTTTCATTTTATTTTTATTTACCTTACTTTCTTTTTTATTTTCCTTTTCTTTATCTTATTTTATTATTTCTTTGTTTTTTCTTTTCTTTCTATTTCTCTTTCTCTTTTCCTTTCTCTCTCTCTCTCTCTCTCTCTCTGTGCTTTTCCTTTTTATTTATTTCTTTTCTATCTTACTATTTTCTTTTGTTTCATTTTCTTTTTATTTACCTTTCTTTTTATTTTCATTTTCTTTATCTTTATTATTTCTTTTTCTTTTCTTTCTATTTCTCTTTTCCTCTCTCTCTCTCTCTCTCTCTCTCTCTCTCTCTCTCTCTCTCTCTCTCTCACTCTCTCTCTCTCTCTCCATCTCCTTCTCTCTCTCTCTCTCTCTCTCTCTCTCTCTCTCTCTCCCAGGAGTTGAATTATGTTTGCAGTGTTGTAAACGATGCTGCGGTTGTTTGTCGTACAGTCATTGTAGCTAATTCCATAAAACTGTGTGTTTTTGTACATTCCCGGGCTTTTGTGTGTCACTACACACACTCTGAGCTTTCTCGAGCTGCCATCTCCTAAAATCACTTCTGTTAGCTTCTCCACACAAAGAGCATTTGATGTGTGTGCGTGTGCGTGTGCGTGTGCGTGTGCACGTGCGTGTGCGTGTGCGTGTGCGTGTGCGTGTGTGTGTGTGTGCGTGTGTGTGTGCATGCGTGCGTGCGTGCGTGCGTGCGTGCGTGCGTGCGTGTGTGTGTGTGTGTGTTCGTTCCCATGGAAACCGGATTGCACATTCTGTTCCATTAACTTGCTTTTGTCCGGAGAGATTTGTGGCTCGGAAACTGACATCAGTCTTGAGAATAAGCAATAGATGAATAACATAAAGAGGAGGCCGAGATGGCTGCAGGCAGAGACTCTGTATAGGGAAGGACAGTGGGAGAAAAGGAAATGAGAAGGTCAAAGGTCAGAGACTGAGCGCTCTTCAGAGACATGACTTTTTTTTTTTAAACATTTTTTTAACGAATTTGAATGTCAAATGCATTGTGTTACTGAAGAGAAGAATCTTTTGGCAATGGTTTATATGTGAAGATATTCTCATAAACAAGCTACTACAGTTTTAATACATTATAATCCTAGCTCATGCTCAAATGTTTAAACAGTATATTGGCATGTTATGTTGTGCATTTTATAATGAATTGCACTCTTTGAAGCAGTCCCTTAGTACTATAACTCTTATACTTATTTATTCAAGATATAATGCTTTATAGTTTTGTAATGCAATTATACCTGTCTTAACATCAATTTTAACCCCGGGTTAAGGCCAGTATCTATATGTTTGTGGGGATTTCTGGGTTTGCATTGAACAAACTGCTGATGTAAATGTCCCCCACACACTCACACACTCTATACATCCTTACAGCCTTGGCTTCAAACATGCTTCAATTTGATGCATGAAATATATATGATGCGGCTGCAAAAAAGGGAGAAAATATGCATTTCTGTTGCCCCCGCTTTAAGTGTGTGTGTGTGTGTGTGTGTGTGTGTGACCCAGAAAAAGTGTGATGGCCCAGACTGCAGCAGAGCACAGGGAAATGTTAACCCATTTAACCCACACACACAGTGTGGTGTTCTTTGCACTGTTGGCACTTTCCTAGACAGCATTAGTCCATGCGTTTGAACCAGGGATGCAAAGGTTAGGAGACAATTAGTGTTGTTTGGATTTACTGATCAAGCCGTTCGAAAGTTTATGGTTAACGAGATTTATTAATGGTTTTGAAAAGTCTCTTCTGCTCACCAAGGCTGCATTTATTTGAACAAAAATACAGTAAAAACAATATTATTGTGAAATATGATTACAATAAAAAAAAAAAAAAAATTCTGTCATTACTCGCTGCATTTTCTCTTTTTTCCCTCAGGCTCAGGATCTGAATGTCATCGAGGAGGTGATCAGAATGATGTTGGAGATTATAAACTCCTGTTTGAGTAATTCCCTCCATCACAACCCGAACCTGCTGTACGCGCTGCTCTATAAGCGAGAACTGTTCGAACAGTTTCGCTCGCATCCCTCTTTCCAGGATATCATGCAGAACCTTGACACGGTGAGACGTGAAAAATTGTGATTGTGAAAAAAGGCATGACCCTCCCCGATAATTTATTGATTACTTCTGTACTGTTTTGCGCTTGGCAAAGATGTTCAGGTAGCCATTGTTTTTTTACAACCATGACAAACGACTTAACCTCTGCTTTCTCATCTTACACATCACACTCCCACTGTTATGGTGGCCATTTCAGAAGATTTACTCACTAACATTGTTGTGGAAACACAGTAAGCATGGAATCTAAAGTATGCTAGTATCCGTGCTATCAGCTGCAGTTCTGGCACCTCAGTCCCAATACTGTAAAACTCGACGTATATTCACATCACATGTTAATGCAGCGGTAGAGTTACACTCACAGGACACTGCACTTATTCGCAATCACAAAAGTTCATTATTTGCTCGTGCTTTAAAGCTTTGCTTTCATTGGCGTTCTGTTCTGACATGATGCAGTTTTTCTGAGCGCGTACGCCCGAAGCGCGCGCGGGCACTGTCAAACAAACTGGATTTTTGTTGGGTCAGACCCATCTGCTAGCAATGGGGGGCCGAGACTGAGAGAGCTACATGGAAAAATATGCACCAAACAAGCCACTTTGAAATTTTGCTGTTTTCATTAATGCAAAAGTTGGGTGACCCTCCCCGTAGACAAAAAAAAGTTGGATGACCCTCCCCTCAACAAAGAATAAAAAGACATGACCCTCCCCTATTTTCCTCCGGTGGTCCATGCCATAAATACTGAACGGTCCCTAACCAGACGCAAGAAGATTACAGCGACAAATAATTTGTCTGTCCACACTAGACGTGATGCGAGATGCGTAAAAATTAGGGCTGTCAAACGATTAATCGCATCCAAAATAAAAGTTTGTTTTTACATAATACATGTGTGTGTACGGTGTATAATTATTTTCTATATATAAATACACACACATGCATGTATATATTTAAGAAATATTTGCATGTATATACTGTGTATATATATTTATATTATATATAATTTATATTATATATAAATATTTTATATATAAATAACACATTTTCTTAAATATATATATGCATGTGTGTGTATTTATATATAGAAAATAATTATACTCCGTACACAGACATAAATTATGTAAACACAAACTTTTATTTTGGATGCGATTAATCGTTTGACAGCCCTAGTAAAAATCAATCAAAACCCACAGCCAATCAGAACAGCGTGTGGGCGGAGTCTCGCGGCACCGGAGAGTTGACGGCACTCGCTAGAAAATTGATAAGTAGCTACACAATCAAATTCACAAATATTACACCATTTAAACATTATTCAAATACATAGGCTACTGAGTTACTAAAACAATCTTTGTCAAATAATGCACTTGTTTGTTCACAGTTTGAACGTTCTTGTTTCCATTTGTTTAATTTCAAGATCTGAGGTGAATTATCCATTGTTGCTTTTACAGCTACAAAGCTGGAGCACTAAATGATATTCAAAGTCACATTACACGCTTTTAACATTAAATAAAGCACATAAAAAGTTTGTGTTTGTTGTTCCAGCGCGACGTCGCAGAAAAATAGAAACCGTTTCTAAAATAGTATCGTCGCGTGTCGCCGTCGCGGCTGGATAGGACAAACACTCTGATTAACATGGAAAAGATACGCTGAAACTAAACCTAAAGTGACTGATTTGAAACACTCTTCATGAGCAGCAACACACGATTGCTGTTGACTCCAGTAGAGTTTTACATTGACATGTTGTGAAGATTATTTTTAAATATTAAATATGTGTATAAATAATTATATGTGACCAAAACATTGACTTAGGTCAAAACTAGGTAACTTTTAACAACAAAACAATAAAAAAGACCTACTATGGTATATGTTGCCATCACTGTACCATTGTACTGCAAAAGTACTGTGCGTATATGCCTAAATATGTTGCCTAAGATTGACACCTCACTAGATTTTTTCACAGAGCTTTTGCTTTTGTTTAGATATGTAGTTCATGTGGCTGTCCGTATCACTCTCTAAAGATGATACTCTAGCACATGGTTCAAAATCCTCAGTGCAAACATCCATATAGATGAAGAGATTTACACTAAACCTACTGCATTTATATTGTGCAGTAGAAGCCCAGGGGGCTTCTGGGTAATCTACAGAAGTCAGGAAGTAAATTCCCTCTTTAAACACACACTCACACTGGTGCATTAATGCTGCATGACTCCCTCCAGCCTTAAACACACCACACAGAATAAAATTGCTTTCATCCAAAACTGAATTAATGGAATACTAGTGCACTGCAAACTGCACAGTATATACTGTGTGCTGCATAAAATGTGAATTTCTTTCTTCTAAAATTCAGAAATCCAGTTGTCAGGCTAGAAATAAGTACAGTAATTGTGCATATTAAAAAAATTTCGTACAAATGTCTTCAATTAGTTCTGATTATAATGGGTTCTGTTTGCTTTTTTCTGGTTTTAGACACGGTTTTAGTTTTTATTATTTTATTTATTTAACCAGGAATGTCTTTTGACACTCCGATGAGTAATGAAGATGTTTGATTATTGCTGTTGATTCATTCATCATTACATTGCATTCTGGGATATTGTATCACACACACTGTGCAAACATCATATTTTACAGCATTGCACTGATGTCATGGCGTTAGCTATATTTACATCAACGAATTTTGGGATATCGCATCAAAAAAGCTGGATGGAAATACCAAGATGTGCATAATTTCAAAAAAATGTGCATAAAAACGTATGCACTCAATTGAGGCGGACAATTTTTTAATCCGATAAGAAGATGTGTGCATAAACCACCATGGAAACATGTATACCGAATAAATCCCTCAATGAGACTAACCAGCGGACCAATCGCATCGCACAGCATCTCAAATGTTGGTTTGGTCGTTCTGAAAAGTCAAAGTCTCTGTCATCAAAATTATTCAGTTTAATTCCCTCCTACATGTGTCTCACATGATTGCGTTCCCAAACACCAGCATCAGAACACAAGATATATATCATGACGGTGTTTATTGTGTCTCATCTGCCGCTCTGAGGCACAAGTCATTTATGATGTACGTAAAAAGAGCCACAGTGACTGGCAACATAGCTATTGACTGTGTATGTTTGTGTTAAGGTGATTGGATTCTTCAGTCAGCGACTGGAGCAGGCAGGAAGTGACCTATCAGTGGAGAGAGTTCAAGAGGTCATCAAGAAAGGTGCCGTGGCCCTCCCTAAAGACCGTCTGAAGGTAAGCACACACATGAACTCTCTTTCTGGCCTCATCGGCCCTGTCCACCTCTCCACCCATCTGACCTCTTCACTCTAATATTTGTTTTATTTTCAAAACAAAATATTTGTCCCTATCTAAATATAGAGCCGTGACATTTCACTTCCTCCTAGAGACAGGAAAACTAGTTCTTCTAAGATGCACTGGATTAAGAATTAATAATTCACCAGCTGACTGTATCACACAACCGCCATCTGTGCACACACACATACATCAGGTGTTACCATGGTAAAAGTTATTAGTTTCATAAATAAATAATCATCCAAATAAATAATATTTCTAATCCACCATGTGTTTTGCAGTATTTTATTGAAAAATAAAAAAAGTAGTAGTAGAATTTTTGTATTTTTAGTCCTGTTAAAAACTCTTTATGTATATATTTTTTATGTAAATATATATTTTTCAATTAAATTGTAATAATTAAATATATTTACTTACTAACTAGTGCAAAACAAATATGTGTGTGTATTCATTGAAAGAATAAGTATACAAATATTTGTAAAATAAATTTGAAAAAAGTTCTAGAAAAAATTATATTTATATATATATATATATATATATAGATAGATAGATATATAGATAGATATAGATATATATATATCAGTGCTGTCAAAATCAACATGCGATTATTTTTTCCAGTTTAACACGTAAATTCTTTTTAATGCATTTAACGCAGTATCTGTTTTTTTCCCGTCATCCTTTGGCTAGTGTTACAATACATGATCACACTCTTATTCAAGCAAATGCTTTTAAACCATTCACGCGTTAAGACACAAAAGAGAAGGCAGTGCGTTACTACTGGCACACGTCTGTGAATCTCCTGTCTGTGTGACACACACACACACACACACATTCGTGCGCACTGAAAGCCGCTCCAGACAGCGCTTGAATGGACAAAAGCACACAGAATTATGCCAAAATGCCTGTTTTGTCGAGTATCTTCGCAAGCACAATTAAATTAGTAAAATGAAGACTTGAATGTATGTAAAGAGATGTGAGAAAATAAGATGTGCGTCAGATCCTCGTCGTCTGCGGCAGCTCTTAAAGTGACAGAAGCCTAATAAACCTGCAGCTGTGATGTCTGTCATTAATGTTAATCAAAGAACAAAAGACACTCACTGCTCTTGACTGAAAAACATTTCCAGCATTAAGAAGCAACCCTCTACGATGAGAGTAAATCACTCGCATATGCGAATAAATTTTCATGCTATGCTTAGCCATTGGCTAATAAATTGTTCGATTTCACTGGCCAGTGTTTGAGTTAGACGCTAAGTTACGGTATAAGTTTAGGATAAATTATAGCTTTCAATTATACTGTAATTCTGAATGCCTGTAATTAATGGCTAAAATTGAGAAAAAAATTCTGTTTCATAGAGACATCAGTAGCAGTATTGGTGTATCGGTGATAGGGCTGTCACTTTACGTTTGAAAATCGATTGCACAATCGATCGGCCAACCAACACAAGTTTCGAAAACGAAAATAGGGAATCGATTTTAACGGCCTTCTCTCGGGGCGCGTCCAGCTCGTCACGATACGCCCGCAGCGAACGCGCGTCACACAGCAACTATAGGCTCTGACACACACACATAACAGCAAATTATACTTCTGCATAATGTGTCTCTTTTTACTACAAAACTGTGAATTCTGCCGGTATTCAGACAGTCTCAGGCAAACAGATACAGATTCGGGCTACGGTCTACAATCGCCTACTTAGGCAACATTTGTTTGACATTTCTAATGGTAAACACAGCCATGTTGAAGCCTGCAGTGATGTTCTTCATTGATGTTATGGCAGTCCACTCTGCTTATTGTCTAGAATGTTGCACTCCTGTTTGTCATTGTGCACGAAACTTCACGCCAATAAATCATCAGGAATATTGCTGACTTGTGCGCGTCTCAAGCGCGGCGCGCTCTCTTTACGTTCATCCTAATGCCTGTTAGTTGTCCGTTGATTTGCCCATATTTGGCGTTTAAAATGGAAACGTCTTTAGACGTGGAAAATCGATTTTACAATCGATTCAATGAACACTTGTGTCTCCAAAATCAAACAGGATGTTTTCAAAAAGTGACAGCCCTAATCGGTGATGCCAAATGTGTATTTTTATGAATATTTATAACTCTAGCTGAATTTGTTTGGCAAACTTTACACAACTTTGCAGGTAAATGAAGCTGTGCTTTATCTGATACGAGAGTGAGCGGCGGGTGTGAACACGCGAGCAATCATGTTTGAGAGCGGGTCAGGCCTCATCTTCATTATCACAAACGACTCCTCCGGGGCCATCCATTACACTTTATAACACATGCGGGTAATGACATCTCCAGAAGAACAGGAAATCACACATATCTGTCTCTGATATACGGGCTGAAAGACTGGAATAAATCTGCAGCACGTGTCTCGTTACCTTCTTATCCTTACCCACAATCCCCTCTGATCCCCCTAAATCAGGGAAAAAGTGGCCGGTATGTGCCGTTCATCCACCGTTTAATTGCGTGTTCTATCACATGTTCCGTGTTTCAGATATCACAGACGACATCCATCAGGTTAATGGCCAGGCGAATGAGTTTGAGGGCCGATAGAGATCGTTAGACCTGAGAAACACCCGCAGACCTTCATGGATGGGCTGATGTATATTGTCTAGTCATTGCAAATCGTTCTCAGTGTGAACGCCATTATGAGGAAAACGTTCTTGTAACTGAATCTTTGAATGTTATGTGAAAGTTTTGTTTGAGACTTTAGCAACAAGTTGGGCTGGCCGTTATGTGACGGTATACACTGCGCAACTGTAATAAGCTGCTTTGTAAACCAGACAGAACAGATTTGTTGTCTATTAACGATTTAGTGAGGTTAACTAGTTTATCTGGATTATTTTAGTATTTTAGTTTTGATATTTAGCAACAGCTTGCACAATAAAACCTGCTGAGAAGCATCACGTCTGAGAAACATCCCCTTTTAAACACTTTCAGATGGGTGGCTTTGGCCTTTGTTGAGCTTTCAGCCTTGATTGTTGTGTTTTTAAGACAACGCAACTAATAATCCAACATTTAAAAACATGTTTCGAGACCCGTGAAGTCCGTTCAAGTTTCAATCTGCTATTAGACACAAGAATGTGTGTAAATATCCCCAAAAAACATGCCTGATTATGGTTGTGTGAGTCCAAGACCAGCCTAATTATTCAGGACTTTATACATATAGTATGTATATATATATATATATATATATATATATATATATATATATATATATATATATATATATATATATACATATACATATATACATATATACATATATACATATATATATATATATATATATATAGCGCCCTGTATGTATAAATATGAATGTACATGTGTGTTTAAGTGTGTGTGTGTGTGTGTGTGTGTGTGTGTGTGTACACGTATACATATTGAGCAAGTTTATGCAACACACTGACTAGTGATTTTAATATTGCATAGTCTTGCATCTCTAATTTCTATTATGTTTTCTCTAGTAGTTTATTGGCGTGCTTGTGCATTTCTGTCTCTGTGTGTGTGTGTGTGTGTGTGTGTGTGTGTGTGTGTGTGTGTGTGTGTGTACACGTATACATATTGAGCAAGTTTATTTATGCAACACACTGACTAGTGATATTAATATTGCATAGTCTTGCATCTCTAATTTCTACTATGTTTTCTCTAGTAGTTTATTGGCGTACTTGTGCATTTCTGTCTCTGTGTGTGTGTGTGTGTTGTGTTGTGTTGTGTTTGTGTCCTGGGCGTCCCCAGGACTGGGAATGAAAAATTCTCGTCTAGACATCCAGACTCGTGTACACACACACACACTCAAGCATGCAGTAGGCAACACTTATCAGAATCAGAGTCCCAAGAGAGCAACTGTGCGCTTGAGGGATGTTCCGTACCCTCGGTCCTGGTACAGACGGCCCTTATTCCACCACAAACACACACACAAAGGAAGCGTGAAGGGCCAGACTGCCTGTCTGCCCAGAGCTCTACCTCTTTCTGTCTCTCCTTTTTCTTTCTGTCTCTCTCTCTCTCTTTAGTGTTGAATAGGAGCTGCGACAGCCGTGTGTGACGTGGACGGAGTGACAGAGGCGGTGGAATTTGTTGTTTGGCCAGTGCGCTGGTGTGTGTGTTGCGTGGTGATAAGACAGAGACACCGTGGCTCCTGTGAGGGAGGGCGACATCAGTGTAACACACACACACACACACACATGCTTTCATAAAGGCTTTTGGATGCATTTTGAAATTCTTGGATATGACACTTAACTAGTCATGAAAAAGACTGCTTTCTCAATCAGGTTTTTGCAGAGTTTTCTGTTTTCTAATGCATTTAAAAGCTGAACTGACTTTTTTTATTTTGCTTTTGAATGGAGTCTCTTCTGCTCACCAAAGCTACATTTATTTGATCAAAAATACAGTGAAAACAAGAATATTGTGATAGATTATTGTAGTTTAAAATAACAGTTTTCTATTTGTATATATATTAAAATATAATTTATTCCTGTGATCAAATCTGTATTTTCAGCATCATTACTCCAGTCTTCAGTGTCACATGATCCTTCAGAAATCATTCTAATATGATGATTTGATGCTCAAGAAACATTTATTATTATTATTATCAATTTTGAAAACAGGTGTGCATCCTTGCTGAATAAAAGTATACATTTCTTAAAAAAAAAAGTCTTACTAACCCCAAATTATAATTCTGGTCCTTTTTTGAACATGTAATTCTAAAGAAAAAAATCATAATCTCATCCCAAACTGTTTTGAATTTCATCCAAATCTAATGGGTTGCCAACTTTCTTTTTTTGTCTGATGTCACTATGGCCTTTATTTTGACTCTCATTATGGATATGCAATGTTTCTTCTTTCTTTCTTTATTATTTATCTCAAACAATCAACATAGTTATACAACATACAAAACAATAATTAAAACCACGAAATAAAACAACCATCACAAAAACAAAAACAAAATAAAAGTAATAAATACATAAATAAAAGATAATAGTAATAATAATAATAATAATAATAATATCAAAATAAAAGATTTGTTTGAGAAGGAGCAGGCAGAAGCAATTAGCTTATTTAAACCTGCCCCTATTTAACAACATAATATTACAAAGCAAATTAATACGCAGTTAATACATTCATTTTTCTCAGATCTTACATAACTCACAACAATACCTTAACCACAACACTATCACATTGCAGATTTAGACCTGTGTTTCAATCTTTGCTTATCTATATTGGTCCAATAATGATTTCTTTAATCTATTTTTGAACCGAATGATATTAAAACTCTGTTTGATGTCATTATCCAGTCCATTCCATAAGGTTACCCCACAAACTGATATACACATGTTTTTAATAGCAGTTCGCACAGGAGGTTGTTTGAGCATACAATATCCTCTTAGATGATATCCCCCATCTCTTTTATTAAACATTGCACTTATGTTACCTGGTAAATTATTTTCTTTGACTTTAAACATAAATTGAGCAGTTTTAAATGTAACAATGTCCATAAATTTTAACAAATGCGAATTTAAAAACAGAAGATTAGTGTGCTCGTAATACCCAGTATGATTTATTATCCTGATTGCTCTTTTTTGTAGTGTGCAAATATTTTGTAAATTGCTTTTATAGGTATTTCCTATATGTTCCTAAATGTTCGCTTGTCACAATATATTCTTATCAGTGTATGTCTTGAATCAGACACAAGTGATTAATGTCTCTTTCTCAGTTTGTGTGTGTTTAATATATGTGTGTTTGATTTCGCCCCATTTTAATGTAAAATCATCTGCGTCCATTTCCCCTGTGTGTGTGAGCAGGCCGATCTGTGTGTGTGTTAGTGAACTGTTTCTGCTCTGAGGCTCCGACTGCTGCAAACCAGGGCCAAGCCGACTGGCGACCTTGGAGCTCAGCCAACCATGAGCCAATTCTGCCCGGGCTCTGTCTGGCCCTTCTCTTCCCAGGAAACACTGGGGCCCCGCAGGGGGGTGTATGTCTCTCTCTCTCTGTGTGTGTGTGTGTGTGTTTGAGAACTGAGAAGAGAACAGTTTGACGCAAGACTTCAGTTCAGAGAACATCTAAGAGTTTAAATAGCTCTGGGTTTTCATCTGCCCTCAGTGGGACTCATATGTACTCTGACATGAAGCTGATACTCAGCGCCTGTTTATTTCCTGGTTCATTTGAGTCACTTCTTGATGAAGACGTTTTATTTGTACGCCATCAACACGTTTAAATTCAAAGAATTGCATGATATTGGATTGGGATTTTAAAGATATTTTGTTAGCTTTCATAAGGTATTATTATTTTTTTATTTTTTTAATATTTTTTTTATTTAAAAAAATAAATAAATAAATAAAAATATATATATATATATATATATATATATATTTATTTATTTGAGTTATATAATATATATTATAGTTATGTAATATTTATATGTATATATATATTTTTTTTTTTTTTTTTTATTGCTTTCAGAAAAATTAAGCGCAGTTTACCCAAGATTCTTATTGAATTCTCATTTGAATTTATTTATACATTTTTATCAGATTTTCATTAGGGCAGTACAATAATATTTAACTTTTTATTAAATAAAATTACTATAATAAGCATGAAATAAATACTAATAAATAAATACATGATGTATAAATATATTGATCATTATTTTATTTTTTTTCATAATGAGACTTGGATTATTACTTTTCACTAATATTCACTATGTTGTTAAAAGCGCTATATAAATGAAGATGACTTGACTTGACTAATGAGACTTTGGGGGAAATGTGCATAATTGACGTAAATATTGTCACAATATTGAAAAAATATATATATTTTCAGCAGGAAAAATATAGTTTCTTAATTCTTTCTTTAGATTTTAGGGACAAATTTGACAAAAGGGAAGTTCTTGACATGTTCTTGACACATTGACCCGTAAAGTTTTTGAAAACAATAAAGAATGAACTAAACTAATCGTTCATTAATCGTCCCCCGCCATTCTGAAAGTCGTTGACCTTGTGACCCGGAGTCCCTCATCACGCGAGTCGCTTCATGTCCTCCCACGTGTGACAGACCGGGTCCGTGTGCTTGTATGGCGTCTGAAAGGAACAGACAGACTTTGACCGGCCATGAATAGAGCCGCAGTGTAGCCGAGCCAGCAGACCCGGAGTCAGCGAGTCCAGCCAAGTTCTGAGCCCTTTCTGTGGAGTCAGATATGAAAGCGCTTCAATACAGCCTCTGTCTTTCACAATGAGAGCGCAGGGGAATATGATAGGATGCTGATGCATTATTAACGCCGATGGGCAGCGTACCTGCTGTCGATTGGCCTGCGACTCACCTGAGCGCTGGCTTGGGTCGGCTCGGGTTGATTGGGTTGGGTCAGATCGCTGTTGATGGACCCGCCACCTCGCAGCTGCTGGTTTTGCCCGGGACAGCCAATCTCCAGGCATTTCCTGCATATTTTATGTAGGATATTGTAAGCGTTTGGTTGAGCTGGATCATGCTCGGGGTTGTGTTGGCTTGTTCAGTCATGGCTTGATTCCTGTAGCTGTTCAAACCGGCAGCTGTCTGATTGAATACTATCACTCTAATGATTGAGACGTACATTACCATTCAAAAGTTTGCGGTCTGTGAGATTGAAGTCTCTTCTGCTCACCAAAGCTGCATTTATTTGATCAAAAATACAGTAAAAACAGTAATATTGTGAAATATTATTACAATTTTAACTTTTCTATGTGAATATATGTTATAATTTAATTTACTCCTGTGATCAAAGCTGTGTTTTCAGCATCATTACTCCAGTCTTCAGCGTCACATGATCCTTCAGAAATCATTCTGATATGATGATTTGCGGCTCAAGAAACATTTCTGATTATTAGTCAGATAAATACCGCTGTGGTGAGCATAAGAGACTTCTTTTGAAAACCGACCCCAAACTTTTGAAGAGTAGTGTACACAATAATGTAGAAATCTTAGAAGGTTTGCAGGGTGTTGATCATTCAAAATGTACTCTGTAGCTTAAACTTGCCATTTACATAATAACCTGTAAGAATTCCTGTATCTTAAAACGTAAAGAGCATAGCACTAGCAATGCCAACGTCATGCGTTCGATTCCCAGAGAATGAGTCGCTTTGGATAAAAGCATCTGCAAAATTCATAAATGTAAATATTCTGCCCATTTATGTCTAAAGTGAACAACAAATTTAGGTTACACTTTATTTTAAGGTGTCATTGTTCAGATTAATTATATATTTAAGTACTGAGTAATATTAAGCAACTACATGTACTTACTATAGGGTTAGGGTAGGATTAGGGTTAGTTGCATGTAATTATGCATAATTTACTGTTATTTCTATGGTAAGTACATGAAACGTGTAACAAGGACACTAAAATAAAGTGTTACCCAAATATATTTTATTGTCACTGAGATACTGTTATAGTTTTAATCATATTTTCATTTAGTTTTAAATTTTTCCATTTTCATTTTATGTTTTAGTCATTTTGTTTGCGGTTTTGCCATTTTTATTATTTTGTAATTTATTTATTATTCATTTTTATTTTAGTATATCAAGTTCAACTAAAAATGAGAAATGTTGCCTTTGCAACTAGCTAAAATAAAATAAGTTTAAGTTTTTTATTTTCTTTCAGTTAATGTTTATCTCAAGTAATGGAAATGTTGTTATTTACGCAATAACGGCGTTTTGGGGGCCTGAAAGAGTGAACATTTGAAAACGCGTTTCAAAGTGCAAGGTTTTGCCTTTACCGTCTTCATGTAAACAACAAAAATGTGAATTTGTGAAAACGGTGATATCACGTTCACGCATGTATATTACGTGTTCGAGGAGTGTTGCATGCATAATACAGCCTTTTTAGTCATTTTCGCAGATCTGTGTGAACGGGGATCGTTTTGACAATGCTGTCTTCTGTTTTTAGTACATTGTTGTCATGTAAACATACCGTTAGTTAATTATAATAACCCTGGTGTGACCAAGCACTATTCCTTTTTGTTTGTGACATTTCATTGGACATAATATCAGATAAATAAAAGAACGATGGAGAATGAGCAGAAACGTATTTCTCATTTATTCTCTGCTAAGGCCTTGATTTATAGAGTCCTAATTTGCTAGTGAAATCGAATGAATTGCGTGAACGTCATGGCTGTAGTGCAGAGAGCATGAAGAATAATTGTGCAATTTAGAAGCACATGCAAATAAGTCAGACACACAAACATACATGCTTTTGCTTGTTGAGAGCACAGAATGTTGGACTGGCTGTCACTAAATCTCCACGACTTCAAGTATGACCATATGATAAATATCATATACAATGTTTTACAAATGAATAAAAAAAGAGAATTTAGAGTGAAATGTGCATAATTGTCATGAAACTAATAAGAAAAAGGAATTAAATAAATATATATATATATATCCTAAACATTTATATGTAAATATCTATTTATATGATATCATACTTGAGATGTTTCAGAATGATTTCGTAGGATGATACCACCTGAATTTGCATATTAAAGAAGAACATTTTGTATTATTTAGACTTTTAGGGCCCACGTTACAGATGTATACAAGAATATATATATATATATATATATATATATATATATATATAAATTTTTTTATTGTTTATCTCATTTCAACACGATGCACAAATGCATGAATCAGATTAATACTGTCCTTTCTGTGGCATCAATTCGCACACCAGTGTCCATTTCTGAATTGATTATCAGCTGCGATAAATCACTTGGCCATTTAATCTTATTCATATTCATTTGCAATGGCAATGCCCTGTGTTTTGAGCATATAAGGAGGCATGACGTTAAATCCACAAGTGCGTTAAATCCACAAAGAACTCACAAGACACTGTTTTGTTTGTTTGAAAGGCTGTGTTTGCATGTGCCGTCAAGTTTGCATGTGTTTTTATGCATGCAAACCTTTAGTCTGAAACAAAGCTCTAAATATCTTTCTAAGTTTCACTGCCTCAAACTCAAATTTCAGTGACAACATCTTCCACGGAGTTGCTCATTGCAGCAGCCGTTGAAAGCGCCGTTTCACCAGCCGCCTCTTTTTTTTTTCCTCTCTTTTTTTTTTTTTTTTCACTGATGGGAAATGACAGCATTTGTTTGCAGAATCGCTCCAGGGGAACTGTAAAGTTCCAGTGAAAGGGGTTCCTTCATGTCTTCTGGGCTTCTTTTCCTCCATGGCCTATGAAAAGAGCGGAAGGAGGATTTCTGTGGTACTACAAATTAAGCCAAGAGTGAACGGTGTTACTCAGAGCCACAGACAGACATCTTCCTGTTTCTGAAAGTCCTGTTGGCGGCCTAAAGTCAGACTACATGTTAGAGAGCTTCCTGTGGGCTGGAATCAGCTGTTGTGTTTGTTTAGAGATGGATCAGAGGTCATTGATACCGAACAACAGGAACAGCGGCCGTAGTTAGCCAGTCAAGGCTGCACCGAGAGCTTTTAGTGCAGAACTGAAGAATTTTAGGTGTAACTTTTTAAAATCTCCACTGTGAACATGTGGAGCAGGACTTTATCCATTATCCATTATTTTTTTTAACACATTTTATAGATTTAATTTTATATGGATGAATGGTTTGCTATATGGATGGATGAATGGATGAATGAATGGATGGATGGATGAATGGATGGATGGATGGATGAATGTTTGGATGGATGGATGGATGGTTTGATGGATGGATGGAGGGGATGGTTGAATGTTTGGATGGAGGAATGGTTTGATATATGGATGGAGATGATGGATGAATGGTTTGATGGATGGATGGATGGATGGATGGATTAATGGTTTGGATGGATGGATGGATGGATGGTTTGGATGGATGGTTGGATGGATGATAGATGGTTGGATGGATGGATGGATGGATGGATGGATGGATGGATGGATGGTTGGATGGATGATAGATGGTTTGATGGATGGATGGATGAATGGATGGATTAATGGTTTGGATGGATGGATGGATGGATGGTTTGGATGGATGGTTGGATGGATGATAGATGGTTGGATGGTTTGATGGGTGGATGGATGGATGGATGGATTAATGGTTTGGATGGATGGATGGATGGTTTGGATGGATGGTTGGATGGATGATAGATGGTTGGATGGATGGATGGATGGATGGATGGTTGGATGGATGATAGATGGTTTGATGGATGGATGGATGAATGGTTTGATGGATGGATGGTTGAATGTTTGATGGATGAATGGTTTGATGGATGGATGGATGGATGGATGGATGGATGGTTTGATGGATGGATGAACGGGTAGACAAAGTTCAATTTTATTTTATTGTAATTACATTTTTTAAAGAATTATCAACTAGTTCTAAAAATCATTGTGATTCATCTCGAACCTTATTGGTTTGGATCAAGCCTGAGAATTATTGAATATAAAAGGAATGATGGGAAAATACTTCCAATGCCGAGGCGTCTGTAAACG
Source organism: Squalius cephalus (assembly GCF_949319135.1). Classification (NCBI taxonomy): domain Eukaryota; kingdom Metazoa; phylum Chordata; class Actinopteri; order Cypriniformes; family Leuciscidae; genus Squalius; species Squalius cephalus. The sequence continues at coordinate 5,170,827 of NC_137138.1, read as the reverse complement.
TAGACGCACACGGTTGTTGGTGTGTGTGTGTGTGTGTGTGTGTGTGTGTGTGTGTGTGTGTGTGTGTGTGTGTGTGTGTATGTGTGTCTGTGTCTGTGTGTGTCTGTGTGTGTGTGTGAGGAACTCAACCCCTCCGGTTAGCTAACACACACACACCTCCTCACGCTGATTAGCACACAGGAGACGTCCGCTAGCGTCTCGGGTAGTAGCGCTGCGTATCGCTTTACCATGGGTTAAGAGGGTTGTATTTAAACATGAAAAGCAGCGTCTGAGGTGTTCCCGTCTGTCATATAATCAATCAAACTCAAGTGTATTTACCTCACAGGTGGATGGAATTACACCTGCGTCAAAACTCCAGCCGCTTCACCTGAAATCAGATAACACACGCGTATCTGTGTTCACCGCGCTTTAAAGACATGGCTCCACTCATTATGAAGGCTTATTTACGCTCTTCATTTGCACTCGCTCCTTTCTTGAAACTTTTTACATATGCAATAATAACAGAACTTTTAAGACTTTAAAAACATCTGTGCGTGTGTGATGTTACACTTAGTCACATTAAATCAAAACTGACTTGATTGGCACTCTTGGTCATTGTGATACGAAGCATCAGTGCGTGTTACTCTAAAGAACAAATATTTGTTTTCATAATCTTTCTTCAAAATGAGAAGAAATCGATTGCAAATGACTAAAACTAACTGAAATAAGTTTAATACTTGAAGTTGAAGCATTACAATTACTAAAATGGAAATTAAAATGAATAAAATATTAATGAATTAATACTATAAAATATATAAATCTTTTTTTTATAAATTGTGAAATATAAAGTCTCAACTGCAAATCATACAGTCAGAATTACGAGATATAAGCTTGAAATTAAAAAAAATAATCAAAAGACTGCATATTCTTGAATATATATATATATATATATATATATATAAATAAATATAATACTGTAATATAAATAATACTCAAGTAACACTGATGTCAATGAGCTTTTGGACTTTTTTTCTGAAATGACTTTTGAGTGAATGAATCTTGAAACGTGAGCAAATATTATATCTTAACGGTTGCTAAGGTTTTTCACTTTTGAAAAAAAGTCAACGTTTTCGCTGCTTGATGATTTATTTAAGGATGCATTGTTCTGTTTTAACATTTTATCAGCAGTTTGTAACTCTGTGTGTGTGTGTGTGTGATCCTCATGCAGATATTTCCAGAGCTGAAGTTTAAATACGTGGAGGAAGAGCAGCCTGAGGATTTCTTCATCCCGTACGTCTGGTCTCTGGTCTTTAACTCTGGAGTCGGTCTGCACTGGAACTCTCAGGGCATCGAGCTGTTCAGCATGGACTTGCCCTGATGGAGGACGCGGGACGTCTGTTCAGGTGTCTGTGTGTGTGTGTGTGTGTGTGTGCGCTCGTGCAGCTCAAGTGCCTACGTACGGCTCGCGCGTCGTCATATCCGAACCCTGAGCTTCCGTCCTCGTCACACCATTCAAAGGGCAAACAAACACGGACACCCACCGCCGGATGCACTGGATTCTGGGAATGGTACGATTTGGGGTTTCAGTCACAGGACTGATGTAGCTAAAACACTTCGGTTGATGGTGATAATCATTTGCTTGTTTTCTTGTTTCTGTTCAGATTTATGGATTTGGTCACATGTGGGGAAAATGAGTAAAAGCAAAACATTTCTTGACTAAAGGTGAACATTAATAACACTTTGCGAAGATACTTTGACCCCATTAAGAATTATTATTATTAATGAGCTGATTATTATGCACAGCTTCTTCACATATCACAATATATAGTAAGTTACAAAATAAATAATATGTGACCATTTCTGGCTTGTTTTATATGTAGGATGCTTTGCTGTTTTATATTAATTTATTTATTGCCATTATGTTTTGTTCATCGTACCCATATATAATCTACATCTGAGCATCTGCACAATGAAAAACCAAAACCTTTATTTATATACATGTATGTATGTATGTATGTATGTATGTGTATATATATGTATATATGCATGTGTATATATGTATATATACACATATATATATATGTATATGTGTGTGTGTGTATGTGTGTATATATATATATATATATATATATATATATATATATATATATATATATATACACTTAAGAAAGCGTATTGCATTTAAATGATTTTCTAAGCATAATATGAATAATAATATTTAGATACTTGTGTAATAACATACGCAACTTTCCCATGTAGTTTATGATTTATGTACATTATAGATTCAGATAATTGCATGTACATTATTGTATAGACAACTACACACTGCATTTGTTTCATTGCTGTTTGTTTCCCCAGTTTTCATTTTCATATATTTTAGGTAGAGAGATGGACAATCTTTCCTGTCGGATTATATAATTAATAGACCGTAGGGCAGATAGTTCCCAGCGCCCCGTTACTGGAGATCATCTTAGGTCTTATTACGTCCCTGTTACATTACATCACAAACTTAAAGCTTAAAGGGCCCGTATTTATGTTTATGCTATTTTTATTAATTTGTTGAGTTTTCTTTGTGGATCTTTATAGGAACAAATTTTTGTTGGGTGAATTTTTTTTTTTTTTTTTTTACATTGAATTTTATATTTAATGTTTAATATGTATGATTATTTCCCCCTGTATCTTGCATAGCATCTGTTTATTTTTTGTCTTTTTTTACATTAGCATATTGATGTCAAATGTAATGAGAAAGATTATTAAAAAAAAAAACTAAAAACAAAGAAAGAATATTAAATTTTGGTTTTACTGTAAGTTAAGGCTGTTGGAAATGAATTGTTGAGTGTTTACACACGTAATGAAACTGGATCAGGACTCACTTCTGTTTCAGATTCACCTGTCATTTAAAACAACAGCTTGGTTTGACTGCATCTTTGAGGAGTTTTGTTTGCATTAGTTATGATTGTTTCAGATTAAGTCTTTCTACAGTGTGAAATACCACCAATAAAAACAACAAATCTCCAGTTATAATTTTGGACATTCTTGTGATTCTTTAAAGCACTTGTGATTCATATGAGTGTGTCTTCGGAGAAAATGAAAGTGAAAGACCCTCGGTCACTCTTGTGTGCTTTCCATTACAGAATAAATGAATCGTGGGAGGCAAAAACGCCTGTGAAAGGAATGCCATCAGTAGTTGAAATCTTTTCTGAGATGCTTCATCCGCACGTCAGTATAATCTTGTACGGGACGGGTCAGTGCAATATGAACAAAACATGATTCAAAGTAATAGATTTTAAAATGCTCCATTATGCTTTTTTGAATACCTTTCATGCGGCGACTAATAGGTCAGGAAAGTTTTAAATATCAAAAGTTCACTCCCTGTTACAAATTTGCATAATGTCAAGTCACATTTATTTATATAGCGCTTTTTACAGTACAGTATGCCATTGCCAGCTGATGGTCTTCATTGGCTGCCCATGAACGTCGTCTACCTTCAAACACTGTAGAGACTGGAAGAGTTTGGTTCATGCTGAGAAGATGCTGTTTTCATCGCTGCAAATCCACTTTTGATACACTTCAAAAGATGGGATTGATACAGAAACAAATGACGCCATTTTTACTGTTCGTATCACTGTGTGCAAGTGCTGAGGAAGATCTGGAGCTGAAATTCAGATATAGGTATGCTTTTCTTTTTTGACGTGCTGAAAGTGGTCGACCAGACTGGGCCATCTGTCCAATCAGAGCAGAGTAGACCAATCACAACAGACTGGGCCATCTGACCAATCTAATCACAACAGACTGGGCCATCTGACCAATCAGAGCAGAGTAGACCAATCACAACAGACTGGGCCAACTGACCAATCTAATCACAACAGACTGGGCCATCTGACCAATCAGAGCAGAGTAGACCAATCACAACAGACTGGGCCAACTGACCAATCAGAGCAGAGTAGACCAATCACAACAGACTGAGCCATCTGACCAATCAGAGCAGAGTAGACCAATCACAACAGACTGGGCCAACTGACCAATCAGAGCAGAGTAGACCAATCACAACAGACTGAGCCATCTGACCAATCAGAGCAGAGTAGACCAATCACAACAGACTGAGCCATCTGTCCAATCAGAGCAGAGTAGACCAATCACAACAGACTGAGCCATCTGACCAATCAGAGCAGAGTAGACCAATCACAACAGACTGAGCCATCTGACCAATCAGAGCAGAGTAGACCAATCACAACAGACTGAGCCATCTGACCAATATAATGGGTCAACTGACCAGTCAGAGTAGACCAATCACAACAGACTGGGCCAACTGACCAATCACAACAGACTGGGCCAACTGACCAATCAGAGCAGAGTAGACCAATCACAACAGACTGGGCCATCTGACCAATCAGAGCAGAGTAGACCAATCACAACAGACTGGGCCATCTGACCAATCAGAGCAGAGTAGGCCAATCACAACCAGAGCCGGACAGTAACGGAGTACATTTACTTGAGTACAGTACTTAAGTACAATTTTGAGGGATCTGTACTTTACTCGAGTATCATTTTTGGGGAGTACTCATGACTTTACTCAAGTACATTTGAGAGGCAAATATTGTACTCTTTACTCCGCTACATTTCTATCCATAACCGTGAGTACCCGTTACTTCTTCTAAAAAAATAATAAATAAAAAAAAAGGAAAAAAGAAAAAGCGAGCGACAGTGCGCGAGAGAGACCGAGTGTGTCTGCGCGCGCGACCGGCTCTCTCTCTCTCTGCTCGTTCTTTCAGTTAAACATGCGCCCTGTCACAAGCGGCAGTTCATCTACTTTACTCACAGATCAAATAAGACTTTGGCGGGACAAAAATTCACTTTGGCGGGCGCTAAAACAAGTTCAATGCAGGAAAATTCATGCGTGAATTTAACTGAGTAGTACATGACCATGCACTCGCACAAATGCCACCACATACAATTTGAACTCGCACATTCTCAATAAAATGGTCGCATATTTGGTCGCAGTCTGGAACCCTGTGATTTGATTGATGAAAAAAAGAGAAACTCACATGTACACACAATTGTTAGCTGAATTTTCTTTTCTGATATTACACATTAATGTAAGCTGAGCATTTGCGTTGATGTTCTTGAGTATGCGGTGTGTTTAACACAGTCGGGTTCAAATGTGGGTGCAAAAAATCCATTAAAACTCTAGCAGAGGTTTGTCAGAGCGTTGCCATTGTGCTATTGCCTTGTGGGCAAATGAAAATGTTAAATAAAGCAGCATGGTAAAAAGATGAAAATGACTTGATTTTACTTTCAATTTCTTTACATTCTCCAAGGTATTAACTAGGGGTGGAACGGTACATGTATTCGTATTGAACCGAATCGGTACGGGCGTCACGGTTCGGTACATGAATTTACACGGAGAATACGGTATAAAAATAAATAAAACTCGCGTGCAAATTAATTAATGTAATGCGGAACTACTGTTAGATACGCGGGTTCTTTAGGGACACCTAATCTGTAGCCCCGCCTTAAGCTAGGTTTGTTTATACCTTCTTATACTGTCTATGGTTTATACTTTCGCCTGCCTCCGCAGCGCGAGCCTCCGCTGACCGTGCGCGCGCCTCCCCAAATGGACGAGGCATTTATACTTCGCGCTCGCCGGTGTATATTCTTTGAAACGACAGGGTGCGACAGGGTGTAATTGTCCTCTAAACCATCAGGAATCAGTGGTTTGAAGTAAGGTAGGCTACACTCGTGAATGTTTATTTTAGTAAAACAACACTTTAGTACACCAAAACCACACAGCAAAATAATCGTGTAAAGCAGTAAACCAGATTATTCCTTGTGACATTAGAAAAAAAAAATGGATATGAGAACGTAACCTACAACTAAATTAACGTTATCTTACATAATTTCTAAACATTTTTATTTAGTTTTGTGAACCTTTTTATAAAACATGGCCATTTATTTTTATTTAAAGGGCTGATGTCTGCTATTGTAGGCTCATTTTGTTAATGTAAGCAACTAATTTAGACGCAAGAACTGGGTGCCGGTGCTGTGAGATGTACATGCTCGGCCAGATTCGGCTCGAAGTCGTGCGTCTTCGGATGCGGAGCCGTGCGCTAAAAGCCGTGCACTGCACACCGCCAAGCAAAATGTGGCCTTGCACACCCAACGCGCATGACCGCCCACACCACAATGACGACATTTTTGCCGCGCGCACCCTCGCGCTCGTGCGTCCGCACATAAATAAGAGATGCTTTATTTTCAGTTTTATAGCTGATTGTCTTATTTTGTTTACATCTTACTTTACACACTTCAGGGCAGGCTGTTGCAGCTAGCTCAGGGGAGAGACTGTATGACACTAGGTGGTACAGCCTGAGACATGCACAAAAAAAAAAAAAATTGCCTTCTGCATTTTTGTTTTGCTTTTCCCTCCATTGTACCGAACTCGTACCGAACCGTGATGTCTGAACTGAGGTATGAACCGAACCGTGACTTCTGTGTACCGTTCCACCCCTAGTATTAACATTAACATTTTTCATAACTCCATGTAGGACGTTTCTGTACATAAATGTAAGCACTATGGCAGTAGTAATGCAATATTTAGAAAATGTACTCTTGTACTCTTGGTACTCAAGTACTTTTAAAAACAAGTACTTCAGTACTTTTACTTAAGTAGACATCTGACTGTAGTACTTTTACTTGTACTTGAGTAAAATTTAGCAAGGGGTATCTGTACTTTTACTCAAGTAATGAAGCTGTGTACTCTGTCCGCCTCTGATCACAACAGACTGGGCCATCTGACCAATCAGAGCAGAGTAGACCAATCACAACAGACTGGGCTATCTGACCAATCAGAGCAGAGTAGACCAATCACAACAGACTGGGCCATCTGACCAATGAGAGCAGAGTAGACCAATCACAACAGACTGGGCCATCTGACCAATCAGAGCAGAGTAGACCAATCACAACAGACTGGGCCATCTGACCAATCAGAGCAGAGTAGACCAATCACAACAGACTGGGCCATCTGACCAATCAGAGCAGAGTAGACCAATCACAACAGACTGGGCCATCTGACCAATCAGAGCAGAGTAGACCAATCACAACAGACTGAGCCATCTGACCAATCAGATCAGAGTAGACCAATCACAACAGACTGAGCCATCTGACCAATCAGAGCAGAGAAAGCTTGTATTAAGGAGGGGTTTGGAGAGACTGAATCTTGGAATAAACTGTTTTCAGACTCTTTGAGAAATGAGGTGACGCTGTAATGTATATTATGAGAAAATTAAAGTGTTTTTTGACCTTGTATGCATGTTAATGTATTGTAGGAGACTCCAAAAACAAAATTACGATCCTTTTAAATGGCACAATAGGGGCACTTTAAAAATAAAATAAAAAATGCTTGTTTGTGAGCGTTTTAAAAGAACTATGTTTATTTGTTTTTTATAAATACTCTGTCTAATCTAAAATGACAGTGAATGAATGAAAGTCTTAAAGTTTTTTTCATTCCCGTTGCCCTTAAAACAAGTGGTTTAAGAGATAAAAGCTGACAGGGTTTGGCCGTGCTGGATGTGTTGTTCTGCAGGAATGCACAGGAAGACGCCGTTTACTGTAATTACAGCTCGCACAGAAAGAGAATTTCCATCAGAAACACTGTGTGTTTGTCAAAGCATTCATACAGTACAGAGTCCAGAGGAGCGCTCAGGCACACTGTATCTCCATAGGCCACTTCAGACATTCTTTTAACAAGAAGTAACTTTGCAATTACATGTCGACTAACTCTCATTACAGTTAAGGTTAGGGTTCGGCTTGGAATAAGTTGACATGTAGTTGCAAAGTTACTTATAGTCAGTAGAATGTCTAAATAAAGTGTTAAAGGTTCACATGTCTTGGTATTTCACCACATTATGCCTTTATTTTGTTCAGGTCCTTAAAGGAGAATTTCACGTGAGAATAAAAATGTCTTGATCATTTACTCACCCCCACCTATGTTCATGTCTTTCATTCTTCAGTCGAAAAGAAATGAAGGTTTTTGAGGAAAACATTTCAGGATGTTTCTCCATATAGTGGACTTCAATGGGGTCCAATGGGGTTTAAGGTCCAAATGTGAGTTTCAGTGCAACTTCAAAGACTCTACAGGATCCCAGCTGAGGAATAAGGGTCTTATCTAGCCAAACCATCGGCCATTACTAATGGTGAACTAGTCCTTTAACTCCACAAACAACACCCATTATTACTGATAAATGTAAACATCTGATTTATTGCAGTTGTGTTTTTGTCATTTTATGTCATTTGGTTTAATAGCTCACAAGCCGCGTTTCCATTACCCTTCAAATTGCGCGAATTGAAAATACGCCCAATGGAAACACGTCACTTTTGCAAAAACTCCCATTTATCGCAAAATTTTTTTTACGCTCGCATGAGGTGTTTTTTCAGGCAATTTGAAAAATAAATATTTCGCAAAACTGCAATGGAAACCGTTTTTGCGCATTTACAGGTCAGGTGACACAGTGTGTTTGGACAGAATACGAGACAGATCTTTATTAAATTCATAAAAGACAGGAATATATATATATATTCCTGTCTTTTATGAATTTAATATATATATAATTATGTTTATTGAATTTTTCTTAAAATACAAAAATAACAAGACATCACCCCCCCCCCCCCCCCCCCCCCCAAAAAAGCTCAGATTTTTATATAAAACAGGACCATAACATAATAAGGCAGATTTGTGAAAAGAAAAGTAGCAACAACATTATATAACGTATAACATGTATAAAATAACATTTCCAAAAGATGAAGAGGATGACAAAAAAATAAGGATAAATGTCCAGAAAGTTACACAGTTACATTGTTCCTTGTAATATAAAAGGGCGAAGACAAGCGTCCAGACTTTGTAAAACTGGCCTGTTTTTCCACGTAACAGGAATACTGTGTTTTAATTTAATTACAGGAATACTGGATTCTAAACCTCAAAGAAATGCCACAATCAAGACCTCGAAGCAGAAATGAGTGAGAAACACCTCATATGTGCCGCTCTCAAGTATAAGGGTCTTTCCTTGCCATTAATGATTGGATAACACACATACGTCTCCTCTGATTAATAGTAATGGCCAGTGCGGTGGATGAGAATCTGAGATATACATAAACCTACTGACGTTTTAGTCGCATAACATCGGTTAATGGAAACGCCGTCATTTCGACATTTAGAAAAAATCGTGAGAGTTTTGCGCAAATCTGTAAAGGAGACGCGGCGAGTGAATGTTCCTGTAATATAAGTGAGCATGAAACTGCAGCATGTCTGTGGAGATCTGTGTGCTGTGATCTCTCTCAGCACACACGGCAGATGGAGGTTTTGCCGCAGTGCTTTTCCTGATACCTGTGAGGTCACCTTCTCTATTCCTGCTGTGTGTTTCAGGTGAGGAAGATTGTGTTTCCAGCAGACACCGGCCGAATGAAGTGTGTCGTCACAGTCACAGTGCCCTGCATGTTGAGTGTGTGTTACATCTACACAGATTCTTCAGAACAACAGTAACATCTCAGAGAGTGAGTGAACACTGGCCCTGTCCCAGTTGGAGCCCTCGTGAGTCCACACACACATTCATGACGTAATGCCACTGTCTGTTGGGCAAAAGTGTGTATCTTGGGCTCATATGAGCGCTCGCGAACACCCTTCTGAAACCTAAAATGACAAATGAGGCCTTCTTGACCACATGTGCACATGAAGTGTGTGGTTTGGGACAGGGCCGATGACTTCTGGGTGAATTAACTGGCCATAACTCAAGGTTAAGCGTATAGTGTGGAAAGCCTTTTAGTTCCATATGTTGATTAAATATTATATGCATGAGGATGAGTTCTGTTTCAACATTTCTCTTGTTTTTAATTATTGATTTGTTTGTTGGTTACAAACAGAGATCAGAGCTATAATGTTGTCTTATCCTTAGGCTGTTTTATTTTCACAGGCTCTAATCATTTAGAAATTTCATATTTTTGTTTTTGAAGACTATGTGATGTCTGCCACCATGTTATTTTAATATTATTTATATGCTATTATATTTTTTACTTCGAAATATATATATATTGTTTTTATGTAAATCTGTATGTGCTTTCGTCATTTTTGTTAGTTTTTTTTTTATATTTTTAATTTATTTTCTTTTAGTAATTTTAGCACTGCCAATGCAACATTTAAAAAATTCTTTAAATTTAAGTTTTTCATCAAATATTATCTTTAATTTTATTTTATTTCAGCTTTATTTTTAATCAACAAAAATGCTTTAATAGTTTTAGGTTTATTTAACAATCACTGGTCTGCCACCTCATAAAAAATAAATAAATATATATATATATATATATATATATATATATATATATATATTTCTTTTTTAAATGTATTTCGTACTGTATTACTCGCATCAGTTTTAGTATTATTTAAGGTAGTCATTTTAGTACTTAAACTTTTCATTTCAAAATGTTCATTTAATTGAAATCTAATATTTATATTTTATTTCAGCTAACTCAAATATTTTAGTTTTGTTAACGATGACACTGGTGTGTAATGTGTTAATTTTGTAATGCATTACTCACATCAGTGCACGTGAGCATTTTAGGGGCCGTTTACACAACACCATTTTCAAATAAAAACTACAAACTTTCTCTGCGTTTTTGGCTGTTCATTTACACGTCAACGTTTGCCGTTGTTTGGCGGCCTGAAAACGCAAACTTTTTGAAGCGCAAGTTTTTGAAAAGGATATCGTCTCTGTGCATATTGTGCATAATCATGCATATTGTTTCTTTACTAAATCACCATCTTCTGGCCTGGCATGAATAACGTAACGTTGTTTTTTTTTGGTCATTTTCACTGATCCGTGTGAACTGGGATCGTTTTCGACAACGTTGTCTTCTGCACGCCAAAAATGCACAGCGTATGTTTTTAGTACATCATTGTTGTGTAAACACCCTAAGTTTTTTCACTTAGACATTTTTGTATTTAAACTTATTTCAGTTTGTTGCAGAGGCAATTTTTAGTTCAAAAATGTTATCTAATCAATTTTTTTTTTTTTTACACAATAACAACACTAGTCTGCCGTCCCAGATTATTTTTTGCTTTTTTTCTAATTTTACTTTTTATTTTCAGATATGTTTGGTAATGCGTCACTCAAATGTCCCGATGTCTGGGTATTTCCCGGGCCGTGCGGCAGAGACGGCAGACAGCAGGTCAGATGTCTGGGTCAATCTCCAGATCCGCCCACTCCACCAGAGTCACTGTGACAACTGTGAAGCCGCTGGCACCAGAAATGCTGTTAAAGGTACATTGACTGATATATCCTGAGAGCAGAATATCATAAACACCCTAGAATTGTGTAGAATTGCACGTACACAATATATAAATCTAGATGATGTTTAGTCATTCCAAATCAATGCAATCTCCGTTTCATCTTCCTGTTTTCCCTTCCTCCGCTGATACAGCATCTTCATGTAAGTGTGTGGATCGCTGACCCTTCGGTGTCGCAAGCGCTCGACTGGACAACCCAAAGTTTTACTGAGCAATTCAATGTCATATAAGACTCGTAAAACCGAGGTCTAGAGTTCAAATGACAGTCATAAAGCAGTTCCAGCTTTTACAATAGCATCCATTGAGAGATGCAGGCATATGGCGTCCCATCTGGGGTGACGAGAGGGGGCTCGACTCTTTCACGGGAGACGGTTTGTGTCGAACTCTAGACAAGACACCTCCGACCGCGCGCACTTCCCTGCTGTTAAGTTTCCTTTCGCGTTTACCACGTGTCAGTCCGTCCATCAAGCCTCTTTACTGTTAAGTAAAGGATTTTTCCGCTCTCCATCCGTTTGGCTTACACGTTGAGTGTAAACCCTCTGTTCTGCAGGTATAGGGGTCCTGTCGGCCCGTATAGAGACTCCATCAGCCGTATTTTCATGCAGCTTGTGTTGTTGTAAAGCTTCTATACGGCAGGGTCATTATATGAGGTAATTACATACATTCTCGGAGCCTGAACACATGAAAGTGCTGTTGTGATTTTGAAGAAAGGCCCGTGTCTTTATTTACAGCAAGAGGCTTTTACACTGATCGGGTCTGAAGACAGGCTTTAATCCACTGTGATTTACATACTTGTCTGATATATTATTTATTCAGATTTTCATGAATTGTTCTGTTTTTTATTTATTTCGTATATTTTTCAAAAAAAATTAGGCTCAAGTTTTTCATCTCATTTTTATATTTTAATGATTTTTAAGATAGTTTTAGTTTTATTTAAAGCCACACTGTAGTCAATAATTGTATCCCTTAAAACTCATCTTTAATCACCAAAATTACATATTTAAACGTTTTTTCCTTGGAAAAACAAAATCGTCATGCGTTAAAATAACTTGAATGTTACTCTACACCCTTGCTTCATTAAGTATATGCGGTTCTATGAATATGCAAATGAGCCCCACCCCCACCCCGCCCCTATGGATGGATAGATATGGATATATGGATAGATATGGATATATGGATAGATAGACACGGAAGGATAGATAGATAGATAGATAGATAGATAGATAGATAGATAGATAGATAGATAGATAGATATGGATATATGGATAGATAGATAGATACGGATGGATAGATATAGATAGATAGATAGATAGATAGATAGATAGATAGATAGATAGATAGATAGATAGATAGATATGGATGATAGATAGATAGATAGATAGATAGATAGATAGATAGATAGATAGATAGATAGACAGACAGACAGATAGATAGATAGATAGATAGATAGATAGATAGA
>NC_137138.1:5075560-5153060 GCF_949319135.1 Squalius cephalus | reverse complement strand
TGCAATTATGCATAATGTATAGTTATTACTATTTTATTTTATAAAATAAAATTCACCTTGTAAGTTGAAGTTGAGTTGAGTGTTTCAAAAGTTGAGGTTTTTGGACATTGTTCTTACCATGGTACATGAATATGGCACCCTGCTACATGTAAAGATAATAAAACGAGACTCTTTCACAAATACCAGTTTGGTAGGTTGTTTTGACATGGTAATAATGTGGTATATGAAGATAGTAATCTTTCTGTGGCATATTTCTAAGTACATCTATCTAGCATTGTACTGAATGCTTACCAGATTCAAATAGCATCGGTTCTTCTTTCAACTCCCAAAGTTTGGTAGCATTTGAATACCACGGTATATGAGCGTGGTAATGATTCAGTGTGTTGATAGACACATTATGGTGTCGTTTGGACTTGGGGAAACGTGGATCGCATAAAGGAAAAGCTGAGAGCTGATTTATCTGCCGAATTAATCTGAGGTTTTGGGAGTGTCGCTTTGCGTCTTTCCTCTGAGCGTTCGCTTTCTCTCTCTACCCATAATGCCGTATGGCTCATAAGCATGTCCTGTGTATTGGCTTCAGATAAGTGTGTTGTGTTTGGCAGCGCCCCGGATGAGGTTTCCTGCCGATCGCCCTCGTAAAGATCCTTCTCTATCCCTGCCAAAAGTGCTCACGCCGTCGGAGTTGAACAGTATCGCTTACGCAGGACACACTCGAGAAACTCAGCCCAGATCGCTCAGCTTCGAGTGCCTGTTTCAAAACCATGTTTCTGCGACACATTTCAGCCCGGATTCGCGCGTCTCAATGTTTATAGTACGAATAACACAGATGATGTTCCGAGTGTGTGTGTGTGTGTGGGAACGACTGTACGCTGACTGACATTGGCTCTCGCTCTTTGAGTCATTCTTCTTTTATGAATCAGTTTGGGGTTTCGGAGCGACTGAGAGAGAAAGCAAGAATGTGAACGAGAAAAGGCGCCGCGGTGGAGGACAGGAAAGCCAGTTTGGGGAGGACGTTTCCTGTGAGGACACACACACTTCCATTAGTTGCGTCGGGCTCTTGGACGAGAGACAGAACAATAGAAGACGGCTGGTTTTCTGCGACTGAAAGAGAGAGTGGCACTGAACGATGGGAGGAAGTTATTGGTGGCTTGTTGGACTGCGTCTGGTTGATAACGTCAGGATCTGTCTCACACACACACACACACACGTCTCTGTCGCGGTGGTAACTGTCACACGTTCACACGCTGGTGACGAGGAGGTGTGACGAGACGGTCGTTGACGCTGGCAAATTTGCATATCAATTGTTTTAAGCTCTTAATCACAGAGACACAAAAGAGAAAGAGAAACACAAACACTCAGGCGTATCAATGACAAAGACAGCAAAGTTTCGGCAAGAACTATTGAGATGTCGTTAGCTTAACGCCGATGTTTTTTTTGTGTGATTGTCATTTCATCTCGCCACGTCACGGGACCCGTTTAAATGCGCTTTGAATCTGTGACCTCTGGAGGTTTTAATGTCATTATTTTGTGAAACGAGAAAACTTCTCCCTGGAAAATCAGAGTTTGTTTGAAGCGCTCTCTCTCTCTCTCTCTCTCTCTCTCTGTCTGTCTCTCTCTATGTCTCTCTCTCTCTCTGTCTCTCTCTCTCTCTCCCTCTCTCTGTCTCTCTCTCTCTCTCCCTCTCTCTGTCTCTCTCTCTCTCTCTGTCTCTCTCTATGTCTCTCTCTCTCTCTCTCTCTCTCTCTCTCTCTCTCTCTCTCTCTATGTCTCTCTCTCTCTCTCTATGTCTCTCTATCTCTGCCTCTCTCTCTCTCTCTGTCTCTATCTGTCTCTCTCTCTCTCTCTCTCTCTCTCTCTCTATGTCTCTCTCTCTCTCTCTCTCTCTCTCTCTGCGGTCAGGTTCAGGTTTGACTGTGTGTCTCATTAGACTGACCACAGCTCAGGGAAAGTGTCCAACTCCGAAAGTTGCTTCCGAAAGTGACACTATTTCTCACTACACGCTCACAATCGACTTGAGACTCGTTTTCTAATATCCTAGTACTAAAGGTCATTATCCTTACAAGTGCTGAATGATAACCATATTAATTTACTATGGATATCAATGGTACATTTAAAGAATACCAGAATGTCACCATGTTAACCCAGAAACCATGGTAAAACAATGATATGTCAGGGGTTCCCTGGCCTTTTTTTGTCAGTCGAACTGTGACCTTTGAAAATGTACTTTAATTCCCCCGAGATTTGAAGTTTAAATATGTTTATGCTTCTCTGTTGTTGGTTAATGGTCACATGATGAAGATAAACAAATACAAATATTTCAAGTGTTCAAGTTAGCAAAGCTAATTTGATGAGAAGTCTTGTTAAATATAGCAATAAAGGCTAATGCTAATGGTGTTCTTTTCAAAAACCCAAACTACACGTATGAGTTTTAAAAAACACCTCACATATGTGACCCAGGACCACAAAACCAGTCACATGTCGCACGGGTTTATTTGTGGCACTAGCCAACAATACATTATATGGGTCAAATTATCGATTTTTATTTTATGCCAAAAATCATTAGGATATTAAGTAAAGATCATGTTCCATGAAGATATTTTGTAAATGTTCTACCGTAAATATATAAAACATTTATTTTTGTGAGTGAATGCAGCACAATTGCCAACATAAATGTAGAACTTTAAAGGAGATTTTCTCAATGTTTTGATTTTCTTGCACCCTCAGATTCCAGATTTTCAATAGTTGTATCTCGACCAAATATTGTCCTATCATAACAAACCATACATGGTTTATTTATTCAGCTGTCAGACGATGTATACATGTCCCATGTGACTGGTTTTGTGGTCCATTGCACAAATGAACATTAGCATTAGCTTATTCTTTTAGCTATATGAACCTAAAGTGTCTGACTACGTATCTTTGTTAGCATAAACCGGGCGCTAGCTAAACTGCTCCCAATCAGATCTATCATCATCTTTACCTATCCCAGGCTCGTTTTATTAAAGGGTTAAACATGAAAGAGTGTGTTTTTCCTGTCTGCGCGCACGGCAATTACAACATTTACTGTTCGCCGTTTTCAAGGCCGCTGCTATTTCCTGACTAGCTCGCTGTGTTTGGACTTGATGGAGTATATCCTGCTTAAAGAGTGTATTCCTATCGCTAACCACCGCTAGCTTTCTTGGCAAAGACTTTACACTAAGAAGCGCTTCATTTATTTTGCATGACAGAAAAGTGTAAGGAATGGGAAACGAATGTCTTCAAACCTTTTTAGCCAAAATGAGGCCGATCTGTGTATGTCATAAGACTGTGCGGGTCTCTGATCCCTGTGATTGACAGCTGTCACTCTGTTTCTCCGCAGATTCTCCAGGTTCTGTGCCTGCTTCCACTGAAACTGGGGGAACGGCGTATTCGGCCCCTATGGGGTTCTCAGGTAAGAGCTCAACACCTTATCCGTCTCCTGTGCTGAGAATGAGGAAGAGAAAGAGAGTTTCTGCTTGTATTGTTTTCTAAGGCACAGAAATATGATAAGTCAACATGAAATATAAATCCACCATATTTACTTTCTAAATGCACATTCCTGGTCTTGGTTGTGCACATTAAGCGTTTGTAATCTTTCATCAAAATGTTGTGCATCTAAAAATACTTTCCTGATCGACTGATGCCGCCTGAAGTCTACTGGATGATGTTCGCTAGCTGGATATGTGGGAATTGTTGTTTACCGAGCAAAATCCATCGAATCTGTTTTGATCAGAAAAAATATCACAGAACAGAAGTGAAATGCTGCAGGCAGGGTTATTTTAGAATTATTTATGATTTTTTTTTATTATTTTTTTCAAGGTTGAACATGGTCCACATGTGCGACCACAAATAACTATGTACAAGACCAGGGTTTTCTTGTAAAAAAAATAAATAAAAGTTAAATTAAAAAAAAATATATATATATATATATAAAATAGAAAAATGAATGAATTTATTATTATTATGAATTATTTATAGTAGTTCTTTTTTTTTCTTCTTATTTTATTTTCAGTTAGTTTTTTTATATTTTAAAAATATATATATATTTTTTCAGCTTTATGTCAAGTGAAAAAATGATTTTTAATAGTTTTACTTTACAATAACAACTCTGGTTTCTTTAAAATGTAAACTCATTTATTTATAGTTTTCTAGTATTCTAGTTTTCATTTAAGTTTTTTTTTTAAGTTTAAGTTTTACATGTAATATTTATATTTAATTTTATTTTGGCTTTATTTTAATGAACAAAAGTTTTAGTTAAATAGAACAACACTGGTTTCATGTTGACTTTAAAAAGGGTACAGTGTGTGTGTGTGTGTGTGATCTGCTCTTCTTCAGCAGACCGAGGCCGGTGTGTTGTGCCGTCCTGAGCTCTGAATACACACGAACAGCAGTGATTGTGTTTACGAGAGAGCGAGAGGAGGATTAGTTTGGTCTAGGCCGGGTTCCTGAGTACAGATGTTTCTCATTACAGAGACTTTAAAGAGTTTTTATGATGGTGTTTAATTCAGCGCTGGGCGGAGTGAGTGTGTGTGTGTGTGTGTGTGTGAAGGGTCTTTAGATGGGTTTTCAGATAAGAAGAGCAAAATGATGGAAGCTTTACATAAACACATGTTAAAGTACAGCACTCAGAGCGGTGTGCGTGCCATGAATGTGTGTGTGTGTGTGTGTGTGTGTGTGAGCTGCTCCCTTTCTCTGGCCTCCAGTGTGAAGGTGCCCCGGCATTTGTTTTATGCTTCTTGTTTGTGTGTGTGTGTGTGTGTGTGTGTGTGTGTGGGATGTAAGACCGACCGCTTCTGTCCCGAACAAACACCTCCTCCCGACTCCATTAGTCCGAGTTTGGTTCATCCTCTTGCTGAGGTGTGTTTTTCCTGCTGAAATGAGTGAATGGAGCTCAGAGAGGGAAGGAGGGATGAGGGGGGAGGAAGAAAAGCCCGACACACAGGAAACACACACTCCCAATGAGAGCGTCTCTCTGACCTTCTGATTCACTCGCTCGGCCCTTTACTCGCCGCTCCAGACATCACACAGGTAGAGACACTGCGCAACACACTGCGACTTAAGTGTGTGTGTGTGTGTGTGTGTGTGTGTGTGCGTACCTACTTAACTATATTTTGGGGTCAAATCTGTACCCAGAAGTGACCAAAATCTCCCTCCTCATTTGCAAATCTGGTTTCAAAATAAAGTAATTAAAGGATTTTTAAAAATGTAAAAATACAGTATAAAAACCATTACGTCTATGAAATGTCCCCATTTAGATAGCTAAGTAAACGTGTGTGTGTGTGTGTTCAGGATTATTGGATGAGAGTCTGAGCATTGCTTGTCTGGGTTAGTCTGAGGTTATTAAGAGTTAACAACAGAACATGAGAACAACAGCAAATGAGTTAAGAAGGTTTTCTGAACTCATTTGTCGGCTTTAGCTAATGCATTATTGATCATGAACTATATATTTTCATAGCATTTACTAATCTTTGTTAATGTTAGTAAAAATCCGTAAAATTACAGTTAACTAATGTTTGTTTTTCTTAGTGTCGGCTTATATTTCTGTGTGCTGTTTATTTGTATGCTTTATTTCAATATTAGTTTTCAATATTTTATATTCAACCAATTTTAAATGATTGCGATTTGCAACATAAATAGTATTTTTGCACCTCTTTTAAAATCTACCAATCTGACATATTTTTAAGTAAAACTATCCACATATTTTTGAGTAAATTTAGCATAAAAGCTGCATTTATCTAAGGTGTAGATCTCTTTTGCTAATGTTAAAATCAGCCGTTAGCCACTATATTCTCTTCGGAGAGTTTTCTTTTCCGCTTGTTTTAGAAACGGATAAAGTTGAGTGCGAAACTGATTTCATCAGATCAATTGAACCTCGTATATATGAAACATCTTTGCTTCCGATCTGGACAAAAATGACCCTCTTTTGTAAGTGTGCTCCTCATCCGGTTCAGCTGTTCTTGACACCGTTCTGCCAGATCCACAATCAGGCCTTTATAAAGGTCCCGTGAATGACCGTAGGGCCCTCGGCAACTCTAATCCCCCCCTTTAGGGGCCTTGTTACCGTGACAACCTCCCGCCTCATTCCAGGGTTGTTTGGGTTAGCCGAGGAGGAAAGGGCAGCACAGGAAATGACATCATTCCTCGGAGGAAAAAGCCTTGAGTCTCGAGTCGGGCCTCCCGGGCGCCTCCGCCGAGCGGAAAGAAAACATTTGGAGAAAATGACACAAAGCGGTTCCTTGAGCGTCCAGAGCTGCTCCGTTTGAACTGTGAACGCTTTGTTTGTGCGCTTCACTCGTTAACGACCACTTCCTCAATCAAGCTGGACGTTCGGCTTAATTTGACATCAGCTCTTCATACGTTTGTCAGTGCTGGAAGATTTCTGTCAGACACACACACACGAACACCCTCAGGATCCAGACACCTCAGCCACAAACATTTCCTTAAACCACAATCTAATCGCTTAACTAAACACTCAGAGCGGCGGGACGCTTTCTCACGCACACACACACACACACTCATTGAGAAGCTCTCTGGCCGGCTCCGGTCTGACTGGCTGCTCAATTGCATTGAACAATTGAAATGCACATTATAATTAATTACCGTCTAAACGGGAAAACACTGGTGCCTCCTCTCAACAGGCTCCACCAGTGCTGGAAGAATGCTATTTAATATAATGTAATATAGTCGTGACTTTTTATTGGTGGAGAGGCTTGCACCTCTGACCTTTGACCTCATAATCAACATGATTTCATAAAGCGTTTCCTTTGCCCCGACACTCCCACAGCGAGCGTACAGTATACAACCTGTGCGTCATAAAACCTGAGAGGTCTGATCCACGTATTAGTGCACAATGGAGGACAACATGAAGTATTTCCTGTGCGTTGCAGTTTTCCTGACTGTGTGTGTGTGTGTGTGTGTGTTATGTAATGCCTCTCCATCTAATTGCCAGTTTCCTTTATTGACTTCCAAACAAAGAGGCTGCCAAACATTTGTGTCCGTCTGTCCGTCTGCGCGTCTCTCGGTCGAGCGTGTGTGAGAGTGTTGCTATAATACAGACGCCTGAGGAAAAAGATAATATTTATAGAGCTGTAACTGACACACACACATCAGAGAAGTTGCCTCTGGGTTTGTTTGTTTAGTTGGTATTTTGCATGACGAATCCTAAACGTCTGCCAGTCGTTTGATCATTTTCTAGGGCCTGACACGAACTCTGCTCATGTACGTGAATGCGAACGCTCCACTGAATGTTTGTGTGTCTCACCACTAGAGGCGCTATAGTGAAAACGCTCGTCTTCTATTGTTAGTTGCCGGTTTCCAAGTAAATAAATGTTAAATATTATATATGTGGATCTCAAAACCAGTCACATGTCGTACGGGTATATTTGTGGCAATAGCCAACATTACATTATATGGGTCAAATTATAGATTTTTCTTTTATGCCAAAAATCATTCGTTTATTACGTAAAGATCATGTTCCATGAGGATATTTTGTGAATTTCCTACCGTAAATATATAAAACATTTATTTTTGTGAGTGAATGCAGCGAATCGTGAACATAAATGGACAACTTTTGCCATTCGATGCTATTTGCCATCTTTTGCAATCTCGACCTAATATTGTCCTATCATAACAAACCATACATCAATGGAAAGCTTATTTATTCAGCTTTCAGATGATGTATAAATCTCAATTTAAAAAAATTGACCCATGTGACTGGTTTTGTGGTCCAGGGCCACATATGAATAAATAAGTATTGTACGTTTACAGTTGTACTGTTTTGTTAAATATTTTTATTAAGTTATAATAATAATCTAAAATAATATAATATAATCGTAATAACAAAAAAATATTTGTTTCTTCAATACTATTTTATTTTATTTTATTTTACAGTGAAATATTAATAAATAATAATAAAATAATATTTTTTTTACAAATATTTAGTATATTATAATTATTAAATATTAATATTTAGTAATAATAATTGTTATAACATTAATTTTTTTTTTTTTCTTAAATGCTCAATTGTTTTATTTTACAATAAAACATTACAATAGTGATGTTTCTTATTTTGTTTAATATTTTTTAGTAATAATAATAATATTTATTGTAAATATAATAATAATATTATTATTTTATAGTCATAGTCGTATAGGCACAATTTGCAATTGCAAGAATTTTCTGTTCTTACACTGGCGTCTGAAGAGTTGGCATAACCCATGTTGAATGTCACTGTGTGTTGTCGTCATCATTGGTTTAGCTTTAGAAGCGGCCCCTGACCTCTGACCCCTGACCTCACTCGACCCGCGTGCGCCGTCAGAGAGGAGCGCTGACTGCTCGTAAAAGAGTGAACCTCAGCCAGACGAGAGCAGATCAATAAAAACACCGACTTCCCTCCAGTGTGTGTGTGTGTGTGGAGACAGACAGAAATAATCATTAACTTCTCCAGACTGCAGTGCTGAGTGACTCGCGTCTGTGTGTGTGTGTGTGTGTGTGTGTGTGTGTGTGTGTGTGTGTGTGTGTGTGTGTGTGTGTGTGTGTGTGTGTGTGTGTGTGTGTGTGTGATTCCATTAGATGTCCAGACACTTTTGTGTTCGTTTCTTGTACAAAGTGACTGTTTAAAAAGCTGAGTCTCCTTAAATGGAAAAACTTTGCCCCGACATATGCCGAAAACACCACAGTGTGTGTGTGTGTGTGTGTGTGTGTGTGTGTGTGTGTGTCTGTATTTGAGCGCTCAGACCAAAGGGAGCCAGTGTGGACAGAGGAAGGATGGTTTGTTACCTGAGGCAGTAAAGCTCTAAATGGAGATTTGACTTCAGCTCAACCACAAACAAAGACCCGGAGTGTGTGTGTGTGTGTGTGTGTGTGTGTGTGTGTGTGTGTGTGTGTGTGTGTGTGTGTGTATAAAGTCTTTTTGTCCCCTCTAGGAGAGAGAAAGACAGAACCAAAACTGTTTGGGGGATGGGAGGGAGAGAGAGAGAGAGAGAGAGAGAGAGAGAGAGAGAGAGAGAGAGAGAGAGAGGAGAGAGAGAGAGAGAGAGAGAGAGAGAGAGAGAGACGGAGAGAGAGAGAGAGAGAGACAGAGAGAGAGAGAGAGAGACAGAGAGAGGGAGAGAGAGAGATAGAGGTTAATTGGACCCTATGAAATCCGTTTTATTTTTTCCCAAATTAAACAAACAAATTAATTGTTTTCTGTTTTAATTTTTCTGGATTCCATTTTTAATGGTTTAATTTCATTTTAGTCATTAAACCGCATGTCTAATCAACAGATTTCATAGAACTTAATTTAATTTAATCAATCTAATACAATTAATTTACAATAAAACATTGCATTTATATTTTGATCAGATAAAGTGCTGTACTTTACAGTATAAATTAATGCATAAATGAAAAAATCTCTTAATTATAATAATCCTTAAAATAATCATCAAAATCATATAACAGTAATCTAAAATGAGAGTTTAGTAGCAATAATTGTTATTATTGCTGCCTACTTTGAGAAGTAAATTTTACTGTACGATAGTAATATATTTATATTATAATTTCTTCAGTTCAAGGGGCTTTTCTTCTGGTGGTTTGTCGTGAAGATCTTGGAGCTTATGTTTCTGTGCAATAATTACGAACACTAGTCCATATCGTAATTTGAATTTGATTCATTTTACAGCCCTTCTTTTGATTTATTAATGTAAAATTTGCCCAATTCCATGATATTCAGAAACTTCCATATTTATGACTGGATTCCATGATTCATGAGAAATCATAAGGCCCTTGTTGAGAGCGATTGGTCTAATAGAGTTCAGGATGTCAACTGAACACTCGAGGCTGCAGAAGACATGAGGTGTGTGTGTGTGTGTGTGTGTGTGTGTGTGTGTGTGTGTGTGTGTGTGTGTGTGTGTGTGTGTGTGTGTGTGTGTGTCATGTTGCACACTCTATTTCAGGACGCTCTCTGCGTCTGGCTGTCACCATGTCATTCGGGGTGACACTGTGGTCATCCAACCGACACTGAGACGCCACACACACACGGCAGTAAATTCATAACCTATACACACACCTCCATTCACACAGACACACACACACACACGTGCGTACCTGCGCAGTTGTGTGTCTCTATTTGATTAAAGACATTGTGTTGTCTGAACACACACGCACACTCAGAGGTCTGTTTGATGTATGATTTGCGTTCGTGTGTGTGTTACTCAGGTTTGCTTGCTGTTCATGATGTCGTCAAAGAGACTAGTCAACTATCCAGACTAAAATAGCATCAGTCTGACACATAGCAACCATGTTATTGGTATGAAACTGCATAGTGGCATCAGTAAGATTTTTTTTTTTTTTTCATATTTTTGAAAGTCTTTTATGCTCACCAAGGCTGCATTTATTTGGTAAAAAAATACATTAAAATCAGTAATATTGTGAGATATTATTACAATTTAATATTACTGTTTTCTATGTGAATATATATTAAAATGTAATTTATTCCTGTGATCAAAGCTGAATTTTCAGCATCATTACTCCAGTCTTCAGCGTCACATGATCCTTCAGAAATCATTCTAATATGATGATTTGATGCTCAAGAAACATTTCTGATTATTATCAATGTTGAAAACAGTTGTGCTGCGGAATATTTTTGTGGAAACTGTGATACATTTTATATTTTAGAATTAAGAATAGAAAGTTTAAAATTAACATTTATTTGAAATAGAAATCTTTTGTAACATTATAAATGTGTTTCCTGTCACTTTTGATCAATTTAATGCGTCCTTGCTATAAAATAAAATATTTCTTAAAAGAAAAAAAGACCCCAAAATGTTTATGAATTTCAGTAATTTGGTATTACCATGTGACACCATCACTGCACCATGGTAATGCCACGGTATATTTAAGGCATATCCATTTTTCATGGTGCAAAAGTACCATGGTGCAGTAATACCATGTTATTTTGATATATATACGACGATACAGTCTGATTACTGTATTCATATACCATGCTACTTAAATGGCACTGTAAGCCCTTCGAAGTGTATAATTGGTATTCCCTTGGTAACATATCCAAACATGCATGTTTGTAAGGGTTGTAATGAAGGCTCTACCTACTCTAGTCATCACGTTAGTCTGGGCTGGTGCGTAATTAACTACACTGCTAAATTACGGCCTACTCGCCCCATCTGAGATTAAAGAGAGACTGTCCTCACTGTAGACAGACAAAGAGTCCCGATGACTCAAGAACTGAGCGCTTTAACATGGTGCACTACTAACCAGATGTCAGGGTGGCTTTCATTGCACAGAGAATCAAAATGTGATGTTTAATATATGGGGAAGGAAACGGGCCAATGAGATTTCCTGTGGGCGTGGCTAAGTTTTCATTGCATTATTACATCACATACAGCCGTTGGTTGGCGAGGGCGAGCACGATTGCAGATTTATTGTCGCATTGACGTCAGAACATTGTTCGGGTTGGCGTTCGGGACAGACGAATGATAAGCAACACCGCTAATGTAAACACGCGCTGGAGGCCAGTGGCGCTGCTCCGCGCGGGGCGGCAGATTCCTCACATTCCCACATCTGAAATTAAGGATGCAAGATATGTTTGGCAGAGCTCAGGACAGTTTTCCTGGATAGAAGGCATGCGAAGTTGTGTGTGTGTGTGTGTGTTTAGCTTTTTGTACTGGTTCCCCGTCTAATCTAGTCATTCTGCTCTCTTCGTTCTTCCTCGACAACACTTTTACTCTGTTGGAAAGTCCGTTTCTGATGGGTTTGGTCATAATCTAGTCTAGATGGGTAATCAGTTGATCACTAATGGTCTTGGTTTCAGGCTGGTAGACCATCTTGGACCAGCAACTACCAGTCTGACCACTTTAATCTAGTAACTTTGGGTTTTTTCAGCAGGGATTCAATGACGGTTACTTGATGAAGTTAAATTGTCGTAATTAATAACAGAACACTTTGATGACTTTTACTCTGTAACCAGTTTCTGATGGTTCTTTCTAGTCCAAATTGGTCATAATCTAGAGCTTGTAGACCACTTTGGACCAGCAAATACTAGGTTGATCACCATTTTGTCCTGGTATTCAAGCAGGGATTCAATGAAGTTCACTTAATGAAGTTAAATTGGCATCATTTATAAAAGTCTCTTTCTCTTTCCTTTCTCAGTAAACACTTTGTTCACATTTACTCTGTTGGAAACTCCAGTAAAGCCAGTTTCTGATGGTTCTTATTGGTTCAAGTTGGTCATATTCTGGTTAATCGGTTGGCATACCCACTGGTGGTCTTAGTTTCAGCCTGCTAGACCATCTTGTAGTCCACTTTGGACCAGCAAGTACCAATTTGACCACCATAATCTGGGTTTCCCTGGTTTTCTAATATCTAAGGTAAATTGGCATGATTAATAACGGTGTCTTCTTCTTTTGTCTCTCCATAGATTCCCTGGCTCTTCAGGAGCGTGGAGAACAGCCTCACTGGTGTGTGGTGGCGTACTGGGAGGAAAAGACCCGCGTCGGGCGCCTCTACTCCGTCCAGGAGCCATCTCTGGACATCTTCTATGACCTACCTCAGGGCACGGGCTTTTGCTTGGGCCAGCTCGCCTCCGACAACAAGAGTCAACTGGTGCAAATGGTTCGGGCCAAGATCGGCTACGGCATCCAGCTCAGCCGCGAACCCGACGGCGTGTGGGTGTATAACCGGAGTTGCTACCCCATATTCATCAAGTCAGCCACACTGGACAACCCCGACTCGCGGACGCTGCTGGTGCATAAAGTATTCCCCGGGTTTTCCATCAAGGCTTTCGACTTCGAGAAGGCAGGGAGCCTGCAACGGCCCAACGACCACGAGTTTAGCCAGCAGCCGAGGACGGGTTTCACCGTCCAGATCAGTTTCGTGAAGGGCTGGGGACAGTGTTACACCAGACAGTTCATCAGCAGCTGCCCCTGCTGGCTGGAGGTCATATTTAATAACCGATAACAGCAAGCCCCGCCTCTTGCCACGCCCCCATTCCTTCATCGCTATGGAGACGAACTAGCCCTTACCGTTTATGGACTACGTTGTTTTGTTTCTGCGAGAAGCGGACGATGTTTTATGAGAGAAATGGAAAACGAAAACTCACTTTGACTTTAATAAATGACTAAGATTTAATTAAGTGAAATAAAAGCTAAAATGTATTTTATGTTAAATATAAATATATTATTACCTGTAAATACGAAGTTTTATATGCATTGTTATTTATGTATTGTGCAATGTGTTGATGAGATGATGAAAAAGAGATGCACTTTGCTTAATATAAATGCAAACAAAGAAATGCCAAAATAAAACAAAAAATACCGAATATATCTCTGAATTTGTGTGTGTTTTGCTAATATGAAGATCGTTTTCTTGTCCTGAAAAAATGCTTTTTTTTTTACTCGAATTCACCCACAAATTGCAGTCATCATAGGCCTTTGAGTAAAACAAATTCTATTTGATTTTCTTATGCTCGGCTCTGAAAGCTGCATTTTTTATATATTTAAAATGTTTTATTTGAAATATTTTGTGAGTGCTGAAAACAGTATTCATAAATACATGATCTTATTTAGACAATCTCTTTAATGACCACTTTAATTTCAGAATCACGTTTTATTTCCATCCGTGCCAAGTTTCATTATTTGATGTGAACGAGTTTGT
The DNA here is from genome assembly GCF_949319135.1 of Squalius cephalus. NCBI lineage: Eukaryota > Metazoa > Chordata > Actinopteri > Cypriniformes > Leuciscidae > Squalius > Squalius cephalus. The sequence goes on along the minus strand of NC_137138.1, from coordinate 5,139,392 downwards.
GTGAGAGCAAATTCCCTCAGTGTAAGTGGAACGCCCCGTGGGCCGGTTGTGTGCCAGGAACAGCAGGTCTCTGGGGGAGGGGGACGTCTAGACGAGCGAGCGAGCGAGTGAGCGAGCGCCACACCTCCTGATATGGACGTCTGCTGGGGGGATTACAGCGTAAGCCTGCTCTGACCCCACTGGCCCTAACAGACCTACATTCACCAGCCCCAGATTCACATGCAGACCTCAGGACTGACAGAGGCGGACCATTGCATGATCAAAACATAAACGTAAAAATGAAGTCTTGTCCTTTTTCTTTCCTCCTCTGTCTGTCTTTCTTGGGTCGGTTCAGAGCATGTTGGTGTCTAAAGTGCATTCCTGGGTATTAGTGTCATGGTGGTGTCCTGGTCTCTGTAATCCAAACTCTCCTAATGCATCTAAAGCTTGTGCTGGCCAGGAAACCGGACAGATGCCTCGACCCGACACCAATACCAAGAGCTTATTTAGTCCACAAAGACACTGAACCGTGAACACAAAACCAGCTAATTACAACATTAGTTGATGAGTAAATAAAATATTACATTTTACATTTTTGTTGAAGGAATGGTTCTCCTAAAACTGAAGAACTCAAATATATCCCGAACCTCGTGGCTTTAAAGATCTGGTGTTTATCTCTGTAACCCTGCTGGATCAAGCAGATCACTGTCTGAGGAAACACAAAGGAGAAGCTCTCAGCGCTGCCGGCTCGTCTCTGCCCCGAGGGGCGGCACATTTGCCCCCGCGGCAGCCATCTTGATAACGCACGCATATCACTTCAAACAAATATGCTTCTAAAAACACACACAGGATTGTTTTGTTGACATCAACAGTTTAATAGTTCAACACTTTGAAACACCATTTAAAAAAAAGCATCAGATCATAGGTTTTAGAACTCGAGAACACAAAGTTCTTTGTGCTTTCGTTTTAGAATGTTTCGCCTGTGACATCATGCTTCGGAATCTTTACAATTTAGAGTCTTTCTTGATTGTTTGTTTTTAATTATCTAGCGCTTCAACATGTGCACAAGTGTGATGATGAGGTGTGGAAAAACTCAGGTGTGTAGTCCAAAAAAAAAAACCCGAATAATACACAATGCACAATAAAAAAAAGTAAAAAAAAGAAAGTTTTATGAATAAAAAAAGCACTTTTTACACATATACACAATTTAAAAAACTATGAATGTAAGTAATGCACAAACATGTTTTGAGTGAATTTTATGAAAATCTTAAGAAAAGTTCAGGTCATATTTGACCCCAAAATATAATACAAAAATAAACATTATATGCTGTCAAAAGTTTGTATATATGTGTGTGTGTGTGTGTGTGTGTGTACAAACAGTACCGGTCAAAAGTTTGGAAACTGCATTTATTTGATGAAAAATACAGAAAAAACAGCAATATTGTGAAATATTATTACAATTTAAAATGATTGTTTTCTATTTTTATTGACTTTAAAATATAATTTATTTCTGTGATCAAAGCTGAATTTTCATCAGTCATTCAGACTCCAGTCTTCAGTCTCACATGATCCTTCAGAAATCAGTGAAATATCCTGATTTTATTATTATAATATATATATATTAAATAATTTTTCATTAGTAGCCTGCATTTCAAAGTACAGTTTGTTGTACTGAATTAAAAAAAAACTTTGATTACAAATAAAAAAAGTGTCCGCACTATTAGTGAATAGTAGGATGGGAATGTGGACTCTAAAGTAAACAATGTCTTAAAGGTTCTAAAGCAAAGAAAAATATAATTTCGATTTATATTTTGTGTAAATGGATGTGTGTAAGTCAGACCCAGCACAAGCCAATACCTGCTCCACTTCTGGAGAAAACCCACAAAGTCAGATGCTTTATCTGATTTCATTTTGTTTTCCTCTTTCTCATCCATCAGATAACGGCGTCGCCCTCATACGCCCGAGCGCTTTCCGTTCGCTCTTCACACGCTACGACCAGCCGACTGAAGCCTGCGACTGACGGAGCCGAAGCGCCCGAGGCCTCAGCGTCTGCTCTTCTGTCACACTCACAGCTCGCTCAGTAATCAGCTCTGTCATTTACTCACCCTCATGTCGTTAAACCCGTTTGGAAGAATATGTCATGGTCCAAAAGAAGACAAAAGTATCGTAACACTCGTCCATATGACTCAAGCGCTCGTCTATTGTCGTGCAACAGCTTTGAGTGAGGAACAGACAGAAATTCAAGTCTTTTTTCTTTCATTTTCCTGTGAAATCCACATTCATATAATATATGTCTAAGTAGGTTTCATTCATTTTTGTTTTAGTTTTAGTCATTTTAAAGCGGCCTGTAAGAATGTTCATGTATTTTTTTTTGCCAATTTATAACGAAACTTTAAAAACAAGAGCTTCCCCGACTCCCTATAGTTGCCTATGCGAAGGACCTTTTGCCAGGTGTGCTGAAATGCAAAGAAAGTGCTGGGTAACTCATTACATGTAATCTGAATTATCTAATATGATTCCAAAAATTAAGTAGGCCAACTTGTGATTAGATAATTCTAGTTACTTTTCTATTGATTACATGATTCCATCTTATTCTCACAATGGCAGTAAATTAATCAATTTATTGATTTTTTGTTCTATTCAAAATGGTCCTTTTTATAAAAGTTTCACTTTTAACAAGTGTTTTCTCAATGCATATCTAATCAGTTCCCGAGGAACACATTAATTAGGCTACTATTTGAGTGATCAATCAGTGAGTCATTTGCATTACTGTCTTTGGAAGGCTTTTGTCTTTCAAACACATTAAAATGTATAAATTCTCTCATTTCATATTTACATGCAATGCAGGGATTCCCCAAGTTTTTAGGTAATAGTAGGTAATAAGGTTTTTAGGTCTTATTCTAATAAGTTAGGTAAATGATAAAATTAAGCCAATACTAATAATGAAAAATAATAATAAAATGAAGTTCACTGTTCTCTGATGTCGGTTAATGGTCACATGACATCCAGGTAAACAAATATATTTTGATCTTTTTTTCAGTTAATGTTTTATTTTTATTATCGTTTTTTATTATTTTTATTATTAAATTACTAATTAAACTCACGAACCCCAGTCTGGGAAACGCTAATATTTAATGTACTTCATGGTGTTGATAAAAAGTGGGATATATTTTCTTTCTCTTTGTATTTTTATATCAATATAGTACAAGATTATGCTATTCAAATCAATGTGATAAATGAGTAAAAAGTCATCTAAAAGTATACATTACCTAAAATTAGTCATCTAGATTACATTACTATAATATTAGTAATGTAATTTGGAATTAATAGTATATTTAATTTTATTTCAGCTCATTTGAAAAAAATCTTTTGTATAATTTTAGTTAACTATAATAAGGTTTGAGCTTCATCCAAGGCGAATTAAACTTCATCACAAAAAGTTGTCGTACTCCTGTTTCTTTTCTTTTTTTTAACAGATAAATACAGTAATACAGTTGATCCGGTAAACATGTCACTGTAATGTTTTGTTGCATTCAGTGGTCTTTTACAACACACATCTAAATGAGGTCACATGACAGACTTCTGTTGTTTTTATATGAAGCTAATTATAATTATGAACGACGAGCCCAAACCCTACCCTAAACCAAACCCTTATGAATCATTTTCTTACCTTTGAGGTCGTCCACGAAGGAAGGTTTCGTCAGACGAGGCTCCTTCCTGAGAAAATGCTGTCTCCAACCTATAATAGCTACATAAACACACACTACAGTCACACATTTAGATCAAATGTGGTTACAGTAACACACAATGATCAGGAAGTAAACGTATATAAAATAACATCAGATTTATTGGCATGAGACTAGATTGATAGATTGTAAATAAACCACACAAATAAGGTTAGTTAGAGATAATATGAACTTGTAAAGAAGCATTTCTTATTATCAGTGTTGAAAACAGTTGTGCTGCTTCATTTTTAAGTCTTACTGACCCCAAACTTTTAGTTTAGTATAAGGTTCGGGTGTCCGTTCAAATCCCTAATCTTAAAGTATTTTAATAGGCTTTTAGTATGAATATGTTAGCTTTAAGGTTATCTATAAGCTAGTGTGCTCCATAACAATTACAAAATTAGTATTTAGAAGATATAAGCATTCAAAACTTACAGTATCTCACTTCGCCAACATGGATCAGTGATTTTGATGACTCATCCGATTTTCTGTCCAATCAAATGCTCTCTAGAATCTGAAGCTCCGCCCCCTACATTATAAATTGACGCTGAAGCTGCGGCTTAAATCGGTCACTTGTTCACACATTTACTGTTTTCTACATGGTGAATGGCACATAGTGCACTATATAGGGGATAGGGAACGATTCAGACAGTGTAATATGCTTTCCATTGGGCGAATGAAGTCTGGGTTCACGTTAGTGACACGTGAACCGCCGCAGTTTCGGTCCAGAGACACGATATGGATCATATGTTCGAGTCACCGCAGAAGTAGTATCGGACACGTTTGATTTCTGCACAGAATGCTGTATTTTGAAGTTATGTGGAGGAGATTAGGAGGAGAAATGGTTTGAGATTATGAGGAAACTGCATCTTTACCGAGCTCAACGGCTCTGGCCGAGCTGTGATGTAAACTAAATGTGATTGGCTGTTTTTAAAAAGGGGAGGAGCTGTTCGACATGTCCCGCCCTGACTTCCTGTTTCAGTTGAAATTCCGTCAACACACTGAATAATGCTGCACTTTTCAAGGCACTTCAGTGAGCCTTTAACAAGCATCACTGAGTGAAATGTGATGATCCTCAAAACATTTAGTTACCTACTCACGAACTCTCAGCTAGACCTAAATCATCAGATAAACACGTCTATAAATGACTCAGTGTGCAACATTCTCAATATGAAAACAGGAGCCCACAGGAAGTGAACAAACCCCTGAGCTCACAGGACTTATAAACGCTCTGTGTGCGTGTGAATCCACTGCAGCAATGAGACGGAGCCCAGAGAGAGAGAGAGAGAGAGAGAGAGAGAGAGAGAGGAGAGAGAGAGAGAGAGAGAGAGAGAGAGAGAGAGAGAGAGAGAGAGAGAGAGAGAGAGAGTTGTGTTCTCTGGCTGTTGTTGGGGAAAAGCTGAGTTGTGTGAATTCCTATGTGGATTGCCATAAATTAGGAAGCACACAAACACACACGCACAGACGAACACCACCTATTGTGTAGCTCTCAATCTCTCTCACACGCTCAAACCAAGAAAATAACATCCAACTCACAAACTTCTGTCTCCATAGCAACAGACGGCGGCAGTCGCTGCTTGATCCGAAGAAACTAAATATCTTCCTTTTTTTTCTAGTACAACTATACTTTTATGTCCTTGATATTATATTGTTTATTCAAGATGGGAAAAAAACAACTTGTATTTCATGTGGCATAAACTGTCCCTTTAATTGTTCTGATATTCACACTCTAATGAGTTTTTACCAGTCATTTTAGCTTTATTGTTTTCAATCAACTAACAGTATATAACAAACAGGCGCTGCGTCCAAAACCACATACTTTCTTGAGTAGATACTTATTTTGATTAAGTAATTACTTCACGACCGCTTAAAAAACTGTTATATATAGTTTGAGTGTGTATAGTGTGAATGTAATCTGGACGTACTACATCCGCCATGTTGTCACTGTCATGTGACCTATCAGTTGCGTCGCTTCACTGCCATTCATAAATCCTCTCCCGTGGCCTCACAGGACAGTAAAGTGTCCATCATATGAAAACTTCAGAATCTTGCAGGAAGTAGTAGATCATCCAGGTACTTTTTGCCTTCTCTTTTATGAGTACTGTGAATTCAGACATACTTTTGTCACATAGGCTACTGTTTTTCGCCAACTATATAGGCTAGGAAGTATGCGATTCGGATGCAGCCAATATCCCTGAAGTACGTTCTCAATGCAAATTGGATAATCCACCAACTAGCCCTGCATCCAGAAACAAACAAATAAATGCAGTGGTTCAATAAACAGTAATAAATGTATAAAGCTCAAAACACACTGCCTCAGTGTCTAAAGAGCTGCCTTCTAAGGGAACATACTTCACTGAAACAAAGTCTCATAAGAGACAAATCTGAAACACTTTACATGGGCATCAATGCTACGTCTATCGATCTGGATACATTTGAAAACAGTGTTTACGTTTTAAAATACTAGCGTTTTCAAGAGTTGTCCTGAATCGTCAGGAAACGCTGAACTCCCGTTACTGCGCATGCGTAAAACCTTATAAACGCTCACGGACGGAACGGACATAATAAAGTTATCATGCTATTCTTCTGACAGGATCATTTTAGCCAATAAAATAAAATCACACCATTCACTGATGGGTCCAGGTCGCACTCACTCACCATGTGTTTGGTCTAAAACGCTGCTCTCATGTTTTGCAGGACTGTGATATGAAGAGTGTACAAAGTAACATCTTTAGCAACAGCGTTAAAGTGAATAGCATAACAAGCACAATAGCGTATACTACATATCTATCAGTTCAAAATGCGTCACATGACTAAACATGCGTCATAATACCGCTTTCACAGTCCATGCTATAGGGCAAAAACTGCGTTTTAAATTTATCCACTGTTATCTGTTATGCAATTGTTATCAATTTCAGTGTGGAGGACGGAAAAGTGTGGTCAAGGACAGTCACAAGAAACTTGACTAGCACACAGAAGATTCAAGTTAGCATAATGTTAGCATGTTTCTAAGCTAATGGCAACAGCAAATATTAGTTGAAATAATCAATTAAATGAAATTTAATGAAAAAATGTTATCAGTGATTTCAAGTTATGTAGCCTATGTATGTAGTTTATGAATTAATTAATTAATAGATGTTTAAATAAAATTCTAGGCACTATATTGGAACAAAGTGATATAATACTATAGCCTAGTAAGCCTACTATGAATCGCACTTAAGCTAATTTAAATATAAATATGAATTTTAGAATTGTGATTTGTGTATAACAGAACATACTTGCACAACATTTAGTAAAGTTTTTTTTTTTTTTTTTTTGTCAATCTTGAATTTTTTGTTGGTACAGAACATAAACACACAATAAATCAGAAAGTGTGTGTAAGAATGGAAGTTCATTACAAACTAAATTTTGAATTGAAAACAATGCATTTCTATGGACATATTCAGACAAGTGATGAAAATCAGAACCACCAAGGACAGTAGTTCATTTTCTTCTTTGTTCAGAGCTCTTCTTTGTGTTTTAGCTTTATTTATGTGAATGGTCCTTAAATGCAGTTTAGTTGTTTACTAAAATTATTTATTTATTTATTGGTAATTGAAATAAAGCTGAAATTAAATAAGATAAAATATAAATATTAGATGAAAAACAGAGAAAATTAAAAATCATAAAATTACTAAAACTAAAACAAATTAAAGCTATAAAGAAATAGGAAGTAAAAATGACAAAAGCACATAAAACTAAAAATAAAACTGAAAAAAAAAAACTGAAAAAAAATGTTTAAAAAATGTATATTAAAATAACTCTAAATAAACAACACTGCTTAAATGTGAAGTCATTTCTACCGCACAGAATTGAAAAAGTAATGATTGTTTTCACAGAGGTTTCCTAAACACTCCCCTTGATCGGTCATACAGATAGTCACACCCCATTGGTTGAGTATTTGCACTCTCAAACACAGATCAATATTTTGTCCACAGACATTTTCAGTAGAATATGACTCATTCACAATATTTGCATTTGGCAGACGCTTTTATCTAAAGCATTCAAGTTTACATTATTATCAGTTCTTGCTTTGCCTGGGAATCGAGCTCATGACCTTGGCATTGCTAGTGTTATGATCTACTGGTTGAGTTACAGGAAAGCATATTATTGCTTCTGCATATTCATATAAAATAGCAAGTAAGATGAGCGCATTCAGCTGTAAGTGTGTGTGTCTGTATTGGTGACAGCAGGCTGGTGTTTGGTTCTCCATCAGTGGGGGTGGAGGACTGCTGTCTCCCCCACCTGCGGAGCTCCTGACTGGGCAGCACTGTCTGCTAACGCCCCATAAATCAGCTCTCCACCGCACTGGAGGGAAGTTTGCATTAAGGAACTGCCTTTAATCCAGACGCCTTTTATCTAATTAAAGTGTCTGAAAGAGGAACTACAGGGAGTCCTCAACACCCCCATTACTACACACACACACACAGGGCAGAAGCAGAAACACATGTGCCATAAACAAGCACACATACAGAAACATAAAGCATGTCATCTGGCCGTGTACATAGCTGGATCACTATACAACCTTATTTATGGGTCTTTGGAAAAACAAACGCTCACAGCAAACACTGGGACAAACACACACAATTCCGCATGTCAGGGCATTAATCTCTCATGCATCAACACATGTATGACTATGCATGTATGAAAAACATGCATGTATAAAGCCTGTCATGAACATGTCCAAGTCATATTTCAAAATAATTTTATTTTCCTTCAGTTTTTGCATTCGGGGATAATAACATTTTGGCACTGTACCAGAAACATTATTAGTAATTATGCATATAGGTTATATATATACACATTTAAATCAGCACAAACTGTATATACAGTATATATTTATTTATTTAAAAAAGAAAAAAACATTATTTATTTGTATTAATTTTTACATTTATTAAAAAAAATGTTATCTTAAAAAATATATCACTATATAATTTTTCTGGTGCATAGGCCTACATATATTTTTTTTAATGTTTTATTTATAAATTTTTTTATAAAGATATTCTTTCATTTTTACTTTGGATTCTAGATGAAATGAAAAATAACCCAGACATTTTGTTCAGTTTTTCATTATGGTGTGTGTACTAGTTTCTAATGATAGATTTCTAAAATTCGACAAACAGAGATCAGCATTGAACTTTCACTGTGACCATAACAGCCTACAACCAGCAAACATTGAGTGGTCCATTTAAAATGCAAACCTTCCTAATTGGCCAAGCTTTGTTATTTATTTTTAATTCTTCTATTACATAAGGGTTCTTTAGAGGACATCAACTATACAGTCGCTAAGAGTCCTGCACTCCTGCATCTCTGTAATCGTCTCAGGATCATTTTTCACCTGTTATATCATTTAGCAGGTGAAAATCTGATCACTTGGCACCAAGGTTTGATCAATAGTAATAGTTATACTAGGCAAATCAAGAACGACAAATATATGTTCAAGAATGCATCGTTGAAAAAGTTCTTATTTATGTACAAACATCTGATAAACATTTTTGTAAAGATGCACTGCAGTTTACAAGTCCACTGTGGCATCTTGGCAAAAAATGAAACCGAGCTTCTTTACTGTCTGCCTGTGTGTGAGTGTGTGTGTGTGTGTGTGTGTGTGTGTGTGTTTGTCATGATTGATGTTCAGGTTCCAGGGTTGAATGCATCTCTATACTGCACATCAACACATCACTGCGGTAAAGGACAGATGGGATTATGGGATGTTATGGGAACACACACACGCACAATATTGATGTCATACTGTCACTCTGATTGATGACAGCAACCATCAACAGAAAGAGTCATACCTATGGACACACAAACGGCATCCAAGTGTCTAATCATGAGACGAGGGGCTCCAGATTCACAGCCAAATGATCCAGAATCTGAATGGCAGCTTGAGGAGGAGAGGTTCTCAAACACACTTACATTCAAAGAGGGACTAGACGATCACAGAGACTGACTCTTGTCACTTCAGACTGTAAGAAACCACCGAGCAACACCCTAACAGCACTCTAGAACCTAGCATCCGCCTAGCAACCATCTAAACATCCTAGCAACCATCAAAAACACCCTAGCAACCACCTAAAAACCATTCATAACACCATAGAAACCACCCAGAACACCCTAAAAAACACATTAAACACCCTAGCAACCATTCAGAACACCATAGAAACCACCTAGCAACCACCCAGAACACTCTAGCAATCATTCAGAGCACCCTATAAAAACAACCAAGCAACTACCCAGAACTCCCTAGCAGCCATTCAGAACACTCTAGAAACCACCTAGAACTCCCTAGCAACTATTCAGAACACCCCATCAGCCATTCAGAACACCCTAAAAAACACCTAGCAACCATTCAGAACACACTATAAACCACTCAGCTACCACTTAGAGCAGAAATTTAGAACACCCTAAAAACAATAGCAACCACCTAGAACACCCTAGCAACCATTCAGAACACACTATAAACCACCCAGCAACCACCTAGAGCAGAAATTTAGAACACCCTAAAAACAACCTAGTAACCTCCTAGAACACCCTAGGAACCATTCAGAACACCCAAAACATCACATAGCAACCACCTAAAACACCCTAGCAACCATTCAGAACACTCTAGAAACCACCTAGAACACACTAGCAACCATTCAGAACACCCCATAAAACACCTAGCAACCACCTAGAACATCCTAGCAACCATTCAGAACACACTATAAACCACCCAGCAACCACCTAGAGCAGAAATTTAGAACACCCAAAAAACAACCTCCTAGAACACCCTAACAACCATTCAGAACACCCTAGCAGCCATTCAGAACACCCAAAATATCACATAGCAACCACCTAAAACACCCTAGCAACCATTTAGAACACCCCAAAAAATCACATAGCAATCTCCTAGAACACCCTATAGCAAACACTCACCACACACACTTCAGAAAATGATTTAGTTTATGGTTTTACAGTAGTTACATTAACTCTCATAACTTTAGTTTTAGCAGAAACTCTGACTCTCGTCATGATGTTTCTGTAGAAGACATACGCAAACACTCATTTTAAGAACAGATGAAAGTAAATTAAGATCCTTAAACTCATAATACGAGATCATAACAGATAAAGACAGAATGTAGTCAAAGCAGAAGAGCTGATGTGAAACAGTAAAATACACCATCTATAAATACTGAGAAATACTCCAATCACAGAGCTGTGGGTCTTCAGCGCTTCCAATCGCCACAATTAGTGACCAATAAAACCACAATTAGATGCAGTTGCCAAGCAACGACACGTCTTGAAATAGAGATGATATACAAGTGTTATTTTTGACAATAGAGGTGATCAAGTGTAACCCGAGAACTGATGATGAGTTCACTGCAATAACAAAGATTTAAAATATACTCACATAATGATATTCGGCTTGACACACAACATATTTATCATAATGAGCTTGACAGGTCAATCCAGCCGTATTATACTGAACAACAGTGATGAGACGCAGATTTCACTGTTCATAAACCAGTTCTGCATGTCGAAGGTCAGGAGAGGAGAGTAGAAACGCTTTTACACTCGCGGTCTGTGCAAACTAATGCATTTCTGTGATGACAAACACTAAAATCATTAACATCATGATGAATATTCATTTATGACTGTTTTCAACATTGATAATAATCAAATGTTTCTTGAGCATCAAATCATCATATTAGAATGATGAAGGATCATGTGACACTGAAGACTGGAGTAATGATGCTGAAAATACAGCTTTGATCACAGGAATAAATTACATTTTAATATACATTGACATAGAAAACTGTTTTTTTTTTTTTTTTTTTTATTGTAATAATATTTCACAGTATTACTGATTTTACTGTATTTTTGATGAAATAAATGCAGCCTCGGTGAGCGGAAGAGATTTTAAAAACGTATGAATAGTAGCCTAGTGGTGAACTTTACCAGGTAAGGGTTTTTAGGCGCCTCTTAACCTCTTAAGTGTCACCGGCCCACCGGTGGGCCCAAAATCATTACATATTTAAAACAGTAATATCCTATAATAAACATAAACTAATCTTGACAAACTATATATCATTTGAAAGCTTACAAACTCTAGTTTTCATATTTGGTGAATGATTTCCAAAATAAATTAGAGAGGAGCTGTAATTTATCAATTTGCAACAAGAATATTTTCATATTTATAAGGCGTGTTCAGACCTTTATTTTGAAATAGCAATGAACATGAAAAATCATGAAAGAATGGATGAAACCTCAGTTTGTTTTCATGCCAAGAGTTCAAAAGATATCATCCATTCAATTATTTTAGAAAAAAATATATTAATATGTTTTTAATAACACATATGGAAATGAAGGCGCCCTTATATGGGCAGTAATGGAGTCTGGTTGTCACCTAGTGAAAATGTTTGGTACTGCGCCCAAACAAAATCTCACTGAAAGCTCATTTTTTGAGATATCAACCTAAAATTTGAAACACAGCTTATTCAGATTTTTGGCTTTGATTTTCTAGCAGTTTTAGAGTCGGCCAGGTTTTAAAAATATATATTTTATATAAAATATGAATAATTAAATTTTTTAAATTGTACATTTTCATAAACACAAACTTATATAACTTTTTTTTTATTTCACTTTCTTAATTTATTTCACTTCAACAAAAATCTGCCAAATGTCTTCTTTAAAACAAGACCAATTTTACGTCTATACTCCAAAGCATTCTTTAATTACAACCATTTAAAGTCGAAATGTGCATTTTCATGTATATTTAAAAAAAGGGGGGTGACACTTAAAGGGTTAAACACGATTAAATCACTGGCCTCATATGCTTTATCGGTTTAATCTAGAAATGGGGTAAAAGCTAAAAATAGACCCGAGAAGTGGAGGTTTGAGAGACGAACAGCTTGAACAGAAAGTTCTGCTTCTTCCAGGCGCCAAGCACATTATTTCACGTTTGTAAGTCTCGACGTCACCTCAGACGCCTGTTTGGCGTTTTACCCAAAAACTGAATGAAGTTCTGAACTCTAAACTGCAGTTTTGAGCGGTTTCTAAAAAAAAACTTGGTCTGCTCTTTGATTACAGCACAAAACATCAAGCAGGAGGAATTCATTGTGTGACTTCAAATTCACAGAAACCAAGCAAAGAAAGTTTCCGTTACAAACGATCTGATGATTACGCAGTGCAGAGCCAGTGTTCATGCAATGCACACACACACACACACACACAGAGACACACACACACGCAAACAGACTCTCTCTCTCTCTCACACACACACACACACACACACACACATACACACACACACACACACACACACACACACACACACACACACACAGAGAGACTCAAACACAGACACACAGACTCATACACACACACACACACAGAGAGACTCACACACACACACACACTGAGACTCACACAAAGAGACAGACACACACATACACACAGAGACACACACACACACACACACACACACACACTCTCTCTCTCTCACACACACACACACAGACTCACTCACACACACACACACACACACACACACACACACACACACACACACAGACTCACACATACACATACGCACACACACACACACACACACACACACACTGAGACACACACACACACACACACACTCTCTCTCTCTCTCTCACACACACACACACAGACTCTCACACACACACACACACACACACACACACACACACACACACACACACACACACACACACACACACACACAGACTCTCTCACACACACAGACTCACACACACACACACACACACACACACACACAAGACTCACACAGACAGACAGACACACACACACACACACACACACACACACACACAGATCGACTCACACATAGACTCTCTCTGTCACACACTCACAGACAATGTGAAACCTCAGTGACCTTATCCCGACTTGAACAGACAGACGTCACACACACGCACTAGTTCATAGTGCACAAGCAAACACACCGCTGAAATAAGTATGCTGAGAAGTAAATTAATAAATCATCTCTGGCCTGATTATATCATTTTAATTTTCTCAGCATAAATAAACACGCCACACAGGCACACACACATCGTAAAACATTGATTTGTTGGTTTAACAGCGTATTTACCCAGAAATGGTGCATATTAGCACCTTTAGGACGAGTAGGCCTACCACCCGAGTGACAGCTCCTGTGCCTTTATTTCTGAGAGTGACACGGATATATTAAAATACCAGACGATATCTTGATGAAGAAGATGAAGGTGTGTTAGTAGCAGGATGTCGTGATTTCTGAGATCTGCTCAAAAATCTATTTTCACGTTCACAGATCTAAAGCGAGCTGGTGAGAGACAGAGAGAGAGAGAGAGAGAGAGAGGTGTAAAGCGAGGTGTGTGTGTGTGTGTGTGTGTGTGTGTCCCGCAGGAAGTAGCTCATCTCTCGCATCATGTCTGTCTCTGTCTCCGAGGGCGACGGTGATGTACCGACAGGAAACCACAGTGATGTCACTCGTGTGTGTGTGTGTGTGAGTGTGTGTGTGAGTGTGAGGTTCTTCTTTAGCAGCAGTAGACGGATCATGACAGCGAACAAAACACCTCTATTGATTTATCAACCCTAAATCAGGTTCACCACATACTGACATTTCAACCTGTCTTAAAGCGAAACTCTCGCCAAAATGCAACCTATGGTCTTTTCGTTAATCTACCCGAGGCAAACTTTCGTTTAAAGGCATAATTAGGATGGAAACGCCACTTTTAAGTTTGACCGTATTTTCGTTTTCGAAAATTGCCTTTTGAATGGGAGTGCTTGGGGCACTACATCATCATCATCTTTCTTATTTAATGCCATGTCAGCAATCAGAGCTATCTTCATGGCAAAAAAATCAATTACAAAAACACAAATATCATATAAATACAATAAAAACAGAACAAAGATAACCAGCAAGTCATATTATACAATATATTTGTTTAACTTAGGGCACTATGATAGCATCGAAATCGCTAAGTTTAGTTTTTTTAGGTTAAATTTAAGTAGCATTAATGGTAAGTATAGTATTCAAGTCACTTGTATTAAAGCTACACTGTGTAGGATTTTCTCCCATCTAGGGGTGACATCGTTTATGACTACCAACTGAATATTACTTTCTAGCCCCTCCCATTGGAGTTTTAACTCCTACGGTGGCCGTATTATTTCAAATCTGCCGGCAGTCGCGAGTAATCTCCCCCTCGCATTCGTCACGGCGCCACTGAGTGTAAAACGCGAAAGGCGAAGCTTGAATTTCCAGGTATGTCCCTCTTTGGCACATGTATTTTCAAGATGGAGGCGTAACATGGCTGCCGCCATTCGAGCGACTCGCTCGTATGTATTCTAAATGGCAGATTCTACGCTTACGAGAATACTTGATTAGTTGGTAGAAGTAATTACACATTAATGAGCACATATCATTTTGAAAGAACAAAGTGTTTTTTGTTAAGAATCAACTTAAAAAAATTACACAGTGTAGCTTTAAGTCTATATTGAAACTATCATTGTTTGTTAAATGAAGCCCAGGCCTATTATGTGAAGTGTAGGCTGACAACAACACGCGAAATGGTGACTTTATTATTTTAACATTTTTTATAATTTTGCAGCAATAGTATAATAGTACAGTAGCCTACTACTGGTCAAAAATTTGCTCACACATTACTATTTTTTTTTTCCCTTATGCGCATCAAACCTGCATTTATTTGATAAAAAATACAGAAAAAAATGATTACAATTTAAAATAATGGTTTTCTATTTTAATATACTTTTTAATATCATTTATTTCTGTGATGCAAAGAATATATATATATATATATACATTTGAGCCCCTGAGGAACTCTCTGCACGTCTGTTGAAAGTGTTTTCAACCAATACAACAGTTTGATGTGTTGAATGTTAAGATTTTAAGATTTGTTTTTGAAAGAACGAAAGAAATTAATAGTTTTATTCAGCAAGGATGCATTAAATTGTTCAAAAGTGACAGTAAGACATTTATAACATTACAAAAGATGTATATGTCAAATAGGCTAAATGCTCTTCTTTTTTTAACTTTATATTGAACACAGGAATAAATTACATTTTAAAATATATTCATATATTCAGTTTGTACATAAGTATACAAACTTTTGAAAAGTGTATGAAATCTATATTAATAATAAATCCATTCAAAAAACCCTAAACTATATATATAAAAAAAACATTGTTCGCAACAAATAATCTTTAAAATGTATTAAAAATACAGACACACACACACACACTTCATAGCCTCTAGATTAAAACCATACATCACTGAAATGTTGTGATATGATCATCTGGTCCTCGGCGCGCCTGACAATAACTGAAATGCAATATTATACGGCAGAGCTGCAGCATTCATCATGAATATTGCATGCTGCTCTATAGGTTTTTGTGGGCTGTTTGATTGCAGATGACTGATTAAAACAATAAAAACAGCAGCTTCCGAGGTGTCAGAGATATGAGAGACAGTCTCAGACGCATGTGAACGCGTAAAACATGCCGAAAGTGGCTAGATCGGGTGTGTTGAACGTGAAGTGGCTCCTGCTGTACGTCTGTTTGGACTCTTGATCACATTACCGTGTTCTGTTGCTCTTGATGAATATTAATCTGCAGAGATAAGCTTTAGTTATCGGATGCTGTGTGTGATGGGTGACCATCTGCAGCTCCCCGGGGATTGTTGAGGGGGTTTCCCATTGTGCAATAATAAAGGTCTGTCACTCCAGCTGAAGGAAAGATTGTGTGTTTGCTGACGTCTGACGATCAGCTGCCTGAGAAACGAAGAGAAAAAGCTTGCTCACTGCAAATTTGATGCAACTAAATGGCAAAAATATGAAATATTTATTTAATGTCAAACTTTTGTAAGTGAATTGTTCACAAATAAATGACCTATACACTATTTGGCTAAACAACAAAATGAATGCATAATGGCAAAATCATTTTCACACTAAAAATGTTAAGTGTTCTCTGAAAAAATGTGGATACCTTATGAATTGTTCAGCATTCAAATTTTTTTTTGTGGAAAAGTAGGTTTAAAAAAAAAAAAAAAATCGTAATTAATAAATGACACAAACTAAAATATTAGCAAAAAATTCCTCTTAAAATACCTGAATCAAATGTTCAGCATTTGAAGAATTAAATAAAAAAACTTGCAGTATGAGAGACAAGAGACAAGAAACACATGATTCTGACACTGCAGTCAGTTCAAAGCTAAAAATATATCAGTGAATGCATGAAAATGATCAATAATCATTAAAAAGAATTCACTTTTGCTGCGATTTCCATATTGCCGATGATAAAATCAGCCGAAACTTTCAGATGATCTGTTCATCTCGTGCTCTGACAGGCTCGGAGTTATTCTGCTCTATTCAAGTGTTTAAACCTGACTGATCTCCTGAAAATCACGTCTGCACCTCTGAACAATAACACAGAGGATGTGTGTGTGTGTGTGTGTGTGTGTGTGTGTGTGTGTCAGACATACTGAAGCCTGTAGTTTCCCCCACATGTCTTTGATCGTTTGCTGCTACCATGCAGCGTTAATACAGGCTTGACATTTTCCCCAGGTCAATTAGAGATAATTAGTCTGAGAACCCATGAGCACACAGACACACACATACACACACACATACACACGGCGTCTGAGCTAAAGTTGTTCGTTTTTTGTGTGTTTGACGAGGATAGGGCAGATTAGCTGGAGACAATAACATTTAAAATCTGATTGGTCAATGCTAGGGAGGTTCAAGTGGTTTAACGTACACGGTGTTTGTAACATTAAGATGCGTGATAGACACTACGTCAGCTCATTTTGCATCATGAAAAACGAATGCGGTACAGAAATGGTCAGACAGACTGTCTGAGCCCTCATTAACTAATTCCTAGGAATTATTACGGTTTCCCTCCATCTTATTTAATTAAACACACCTCTCATTATGTTGGCTTGAGAAAGCCAACATAATGAAATGCTACTTAAACTTAGGCTATTATTAAATAAGAAATTAAAACTTGGGAAAATACCACAGACTTACATTGACAGAATGTTTAAATGAGCTAGCTAGCTAACTAAATAGCTAACTAACTAACTAACCGTGTTAAACAATGCTAGCAACATGTTAACCAAGACATAATAGCAATGCCAATACATAATAAAAACATGCTAGCAGTGTGCTAAATCATGCTAGCAAAATGTTAAAAAATGCTTGAAAATGATTAAACGTGCTAATAAATGCTATACTGATGCTATAACAATGTGCTAAATCATGTTATCTACATGTAAAACATGCTAGAAATATGCCAATTCATGCTACAGAATGATGCTAACAACGTGGTAAATTGTGTTAGCAACATGTTAAAACGTGAGCAACATACTCAAACATGCTAACAATGTACTTCTGCCTTCAAATCCTTCAAACTTCCTGGTCAGGCACTCTCAAGCCAACATTCAAGTTTGTCTTGATCATTTTTTATAGTTGACTTCTATTGTACATTGATTAAATTAATCAGAGTAACAATACGGCACAATGTAGGCCTATGTGAACGTAAATGATTCATATACATAATTGCAATATACATAATTACATTATACAATATATAGTTCATAATGTAACAAAAGTATGCGTCACATATTCAACACTGCCACAAGAGGCACTATAGCAAGTGGAGTAGCGGACATTATCCTATTATTACAACTAAAACTATTCAAAGTTGTTTTTGGCAATTGAAATAAAGCTGAAATAAAATAAATAATAAGTTTGTGTAGTTCCTAAAATAACTAAAAGTGAAATAAAAAAAAATCTCAATAGAAATGAAAAAACTAATGAAAATGACAGTCAAATAAAGTTACTAAAACGTAAACTAAAATTAAAACTGAAAATACAAAAATAAAAGGCTAATATTTATAAATACTATACATTGATTTTTTTTACTGAAATAATTATTTAATTAATAATAAAATAGATATAAAAATAAAATAAAGAAAAATATAAATACAACCAAAAAAAGTACAAATGACAAAAAGCAAAACAAAATCACTTAACGTTTAACTAAAATCAAAATGACAACTGAAAATATTAAAATAAAAGCTAATAAATACTATAATAGGATGTAAATAATTCTAAAATAAGACTGCAGAGAATTTTACTGAGCAAGTTAAATGTGTTTTAAAGTCCCCCTGTAGTCAATCGTTTTATCCCTTAAAGGGGTCATATAATGCCATTTTTGTACAAGCTAATATGATTCTTTAGGGTCTAAATTAAAAGTTTGTAATATACTTTAATTAAAAATTCTCATTAGTATTGTAAGAAAACACTCATTTCACCTGGTCAAAAACAGCTATGTTTTCAGCACGCTGTTTAAGTGCATGTGTCTTTAAATGATAATGAGTTTTGCTCACCCCGCCCCTCTGTTCTGTGCGTACACAGTTTGTAATAATAACACAATATAACCATAACGCGTTGTTCATTATAAACGTGGGATTATGAATTATATTGAGAACGTCGTACATAGAAAACATGCCGTAATGTACCCTGAGTGTAAAAATAGCCGCATTCTTCGTGAAGCGTGCAAGCGATTTGCAAAGATTAATATAAAGATTAATATAAAGGTTAATAAAACGTTACACTCACTTCTTCTTCTGGAGGTTCAGCAGGAACACGAATAGTTGGTACCGATCCTTTTTTCAGGAGCAGCTTCTTAGCAAAACCAGCTTTATACTGACCCTCGTTTATAAAGCACTCTGGTGTGTGAAATGATTCGCGCAAACATGAAAGCATTGACGTTGATCGTGGGGAATATTCCCTTCGAAAACAAACTCAGCCACTGCGTCTTCAGCGGTTCGGATTTAGGAACATCAAAATGATGCTGTGTTCGTTATTACACCCAAGAGCAGAACACCACAATCGCTTAGACGCCATTCTGCTCATAGACAGTGCTCCAGCTATCAGCAATGACGGCGCCGGTCCGCGCGGACTGTGATTGACAGCTCGCTCACGAGCGAGGGCGGGTCTGTGTTGAAATGCTGCTGTCAATCAACAATCGTGGGAGGGGCTTCCGACCGTGTGACGTCACACGGTCGAACGGCTTGATTTGAGACTGGGGAAAACATATAAGAAGATTAAAAAAAAAAAACTGGATGGATTTTTATCATTTTATGATGGTTGTGTACAGGCACTGCCAACACACATTTCAGTACAATCAACTTGTAAAAGTGCATGTACCATTATATGACCCCTTTAAAACTCATCCTTGACTAAGCATTTGAAAATAGCCTTAAATAGCTTGAATGTAACACTCTTGCCTCATTTATATGAATATGCAAATGAGCCCCGCCTCCACTCACTCACTCAGCTCAGAGATCCACTGGTTGACGATCACACGTTGATCTGATTGGTTACAGGGTAGTTTGTGACGTCAGAAACACCAGCGATTTCAAAGCGTGTTTTTGTGACTGTCTTTGGTTCACTGCAGTTTTAAGGAGAAAATACTCAGCAATGGTGTCGACTTATGATGAATTTGCACATGGTTTGTCTAAAAGCACATTAAAAACACCACATACCGGTAGACATAAAAACAACATTAAAACCTAGATTTTCACCTAATGAAACTCTCCACCTCAAGTACTGAGATAGTTAGAAATTTAGAGTTAGTTGAACCCAAACAGGGATTTATTGGCACAGAGGTGAACAAAAACTAAGCAGGAGAGTGATGGAGAAGTCAGATTGATATGGAGCGGATGAATACTGACTAATGGAGTCTTTACGTTCTTTACCAGGGTGCAGGAGAGAGTGACAGAGCAGGAGAGTAGACAGGTATAGGCGGAGTATATATGAAGAGTTCAGATGCAAAAGCCTCCAAGTGCCATCTGAAATTTTCTTCTAATGATCATTTTTATGAAGCTTGTATATTTAAGTTCAGTAATTTCACTTAAATGGCAATGAAAATTACCGAATGGTCATTTAAGTGAAACTACTGAACTTAAATATACAAGCTTGATAAAAAATGATCATTCTAGAAGAAATTTTCAGATGGCATGCACTTCAAATGGAGATTTCTCAGGTATAGAGTCTGTAAACCACATTAGAGAGCAGACAGAGTGACTGTGAGGTGTGTGCTTTTATACAGTCCAGATTGGAGTGCAAATGGGGAACAGGTGCGGGTGATGGACAGGAGGCATGCTGGGAAATGTAATTTCTGACTAGATGACTGGACTGTTGAAGATGAGCGGATGGAGAGCATTCGTGACAGCAATGCGTTGATGAATCATTTGCATATTTGCGTACTTACTTGTGTAGCGCATATTACAGCACCCTTTGCAGACACCTTTTGGCATATTTTGTTTTAATCAAGAGAGGACTGTTTATGAAATTTGATGAAACTTGATTGCAGTCAGATTGTTCAGAACTTAGTTTTATTATATATAATGCGACCCTCACAAATATAGCAAAACAACCACAAACTTAAAGTTACTTAAAGAGATAGTTCACCCCAAAGTTAAAAATCTGTCATTATTTACTCACAGTTCCTGCGCTGTTTAAAGAACTGTTTTTGTCCATACAATGAAAGTCAATGGGGTCCAAAAACATTTTTGGGTGAACTTTCCTTTTATTATCGTTTGTGAACTTTAAGAACATCTTTGTTGGACCCATTTTATATTTTACAACAGGGTCAAGTGTCCAAAATCCAGATTCTGAAAGAGAAGGTTTGTTGCAGGGGTAAGAAATGTTAGTAAGGCTTCTATGTCATACTAATACACGGATATTTAAGCTGATATCTGCTGTTAATCTTCCCTTTTGCTGTAATGGTGAATACCGAGTGTAGAATATGGTGCTCAAGTCCTTCACAGCAGTGTTATTTTATTATCATTGACTTAATTTTCTGTTATTTTAATTAAAATTTTTGCTATGTAGTTTTGTGTTTTTGTCATTGCTATTAGTTTTTTTAATTAAGTTTTGGCTATTTCAGTTGAATGAAAACAAAAAAATGTTGCCTTTGCAAATAGCTGAAATCAAATAAGTTTATTTTATTTCAGTTAATGTTTATCATATTTCAAGTAATTATATTTTTTATGGGTTTAGTTCTATGATAATTACAATTTCACAGAATAAAGAAAGTTATACAGGTTTGGAACGACATTACGATGAGAAAATGATGACAAAACATTCATTTTTGGGTGAACTCTTGCTTTAAGCATGTACACACTGTCAGTGAAGCTCCTTGTTTATTATATACATATCTAATATAATCCAGTCATTCATTAAAACCGTTTAATATCGCGTGTAAACCTCACAGCTGGAAACATCACACGCAGATCATTATATCGATTTAATTAGCTTTAATTATGACTTTAAAACCGCATTACAGGCGTTATGATGCTTTATACATGATTACAGTCATGTAAGCATCCAGGACAATGAGTCTGAATAGGTGAATGAATGTGGGTGTGTGTCAGATGGTACATCTGTGCGTGTGTGTGCCTGTACTGTCCTCAGATGGAGGGCCGTTCCCACAGTCTGTGTGTTTGTGTGGCCAGAGGTTGACTGAAAGGTTAGAATCTCCTGTGGTCAAACATCACAAACGCAAAGAGACAATAAGATCTTGACGTTACACTTTTAAAAGAAAATGTTTATTTAGAACCATACCGTCGTAAAGAACCCTTTTTATGCTCAAATGGTCCTTTATTTATTTATTTATTTTGAATCGTTAACTGTCAAAACTTCCTTTCGAAGCGCCTTATCGGGTTTCTAGAGATCGAACATCAAACTGCACAGATTGTCAACACACTCTCAACACTTGATATCCTTCGTAAAATCTCTTTAACTTTCAAATTGTCACTGGTTTCCTACCAATCATGTCTTTTTAATGTAAAACAAAGCAAACAAGGTAGGCTATTATGTATAGGGGTAAAAAGACCATGTGGAGGTAAAAAGCATAATATTAATAAATTATATTAAAAAAACGTATGTTAATGAAAATAAACTGTTATTAAAAAGGTTATTTAGATTGTATATCGTACTTTCAATGCATTGCTCTTTATGGAACCTTATAAAAAGAGTTCTATTTAGCACTTCAGCACTTTTCTTCTGCTACTCTTAAAGGGGCATTCCACCCATTTGAACATTGTTTTTTATTTAAAGTGGGTCATATATGTAGTCGAAATGTAAAATAAATTTTGAATTTGGTGCCTTCGTGACCGAGGAAAGACAAAAAATAACTTCAGGACGCATTTGTATGAAAGACAAAAACTCCCACAATGCACCACATTGCACAGCTCCGCAAGCCACTCCCACTAATCCAGAAAGCGCATATCTGCCTATAAGAGAAATCACTCTTCCGTCTACAAGGCTAGCTACCACCAGAGCTTGAAATTCATTTCACACAAAATGTCTAGTTAGTTGGCGAACTCATTAGTGCATTACTCCTCGTTTGTATTTCTTTCGAAAAGGTGAATTATTGCATGGTACCTGGATGTTCAGTCAGAACATATGCGGTGCGAAACTAGGATAGTTCTCAACACAAACGTCCGTGTCCTCGTCTGATTCAGAAATTTCGTCCAGGAGAAATTGTCATCGTTGAAATTCTTTGCCGCAGACGGACTCTATCTCTGTGTTCGTAGTTGCATAGTGAGATCACCGGCGCCACCAGTCCACCCTAACTCGAGCCAGTCCGGGTTCCTCGTCCGCGGCAGGCAGGTCTTCTGCCTCGGCTGCTCTTCGCTATAATGCGGCTTGTAAAGGTAGCCACAAACACCTGATTCAAGCATCAGACTTCCGAAATCCTCTTCTTCTATATCATATTGAGCACTCTCCTCCGCTATTGTCATTACTTTACATCTGTCTCCACAGCGCCTGTTAGCTTAGCTTCAAACAAGATGGAGGATATTGCTTTCAGTTTCAGAGAGTAAAGTCCCACCCACTGATCTGTAATAGGTCTGTAGCGTGAGCGGGTCCCGCCCCCTGGGAAAGATGAGGAACGAGTGTCTGTAGTCTCAACAGAAATCCCCCCCCCTTACACTTCCTCCTACAATGACGCAAAATGACGATTTTTAAGAGGTAAATAACGGATTTCTCCCGTCTCAGGGGAAAATGAGAGAGTGTTGCACGACCATTCAATAGTATGACTGGGTTTCTAACAATGCAAAGCTTAATGCAAATGGGTGGAGTGTCCCTTTAATCAATTATAGTCAATAATTGCATTCCTTAAAACTCTCTTTTCATCACCAAAATTACATAAGACATCATTACATGAAAAGCTACATCGAGTTGTAAATGTAACTCTACACCCTTGCTTCATTAAGTATATGCGGTTCTATGAATATGCAAATGAGCCCCGCCTCCACTCACTCACTCAGCTCAGAGATCCACTGGTTGTCGATCACACGTTGATCTGATTGGTTAAGGTAGTTTGTGACGTCAGAAACACCAGCGATTTCAAAGCGTGTTTTTGAGACTGTCTTTGGTTCACTGCAGTTTTAAGGAGGAAATACTCAGCAATGCTGTCGACTTATGAATTTGCACATGATTTGTCTTAAAGCATATTTAAAATACCACATAGACATATAAACAACATTAAAAGCTTGATTTTCACCACAGGGGGACTTTAAATGTAAAGGTTCCAAAAAGGGGTTTTCGCATGAAGAACCATTTCAGTGAAGAACCATTTTTTTCTTAGAGTGAAGAACATTTTTATCATCTAAAGAACTTTTTCTATTACAAAGAACCTTTTGTGGAATAGAAAAATTCCATGGGTGTTAAAAGTTCTTAATGGAACCATCAATGCCAATAAAGACCGTTCCGCATCATTGCAAGCCAAAGTTTGGAACCATTTTCCCGAAGAGTGTCGTGTACTAGCAGACATTTTGGCATTCATTAGGATTCATTGTGCAGTTGTAGTTCAGAGGGATCGGTTGATTATGGTGTCATGTTGTTTTATGTTAATGCTTGCAGTGAAGACAAAATCACTGATTACGATTAGAATGGGAGTGTTTTAGTTTTGTTGAGTCACATAGTTTGTAGCAGTGTCAGACGTAGTACACACACTCTGAATGGGTTTGTGTGTGTTCAGCTGAAGGCTTGCTCCATTGCTAAACTGCTGGCAATAATTTGACATGCCAGACGCCATTTAGCAAGACAAACGCAGAGTGTGTGAAAGGGGAATGGACGGAAAACAGGATGAAGAGAGAGAGAGAGAGATCAGGAAAGGAAAGGAATGAAGGATGAAAAGAGCAGAGAAATGAGTGAGGCGGATCAGATGAATAATGAAGCTCTAATCTCTCTCTCTCTCTCTAGTAATTGTTTATACTGTAATTTCTCAGGTTTTCTTTGCTCTTGACGGGGCCACTCATGGTACGCAGTACATTTTAATATTCCAGGTATTTCTTCATTGTTTTCTAATAGTATAATATAAATATAATTAACGGGGTTCAAGTGCTTTAAGGCCTTTAAACACATGCATAAAAAGGTATTATACATTTTTATGCATGTGTTTAATCTACCTTTTTATGCATGTGTTTTATGCATGCCTGTAATCTACATCCAGAGATGGAACAGACCATTCACAGCCAACACAAGTCATTTCTAAGGAAATATATGTTTATAGTATCACATATGGCCTGATCTCCATAAAAGTTTGCATGCTTCTTTAGAACCACATGTTGCTTTTCTCACCGACACCTAAAGTCGTGAGTATTCGTTTAGGAATGATAGGCTTTGGGCACACTTGGTCACACCCATTTTCTAGATGACCCCGCTATAGCTATCCAAATGCCAAAGTTCAACTTTTTTTTGATAATAATTGACCGTGAGTGTCCAGAGAATAGTGCTGCGGTGGTTTTATTGAGGTTGAGCGAAAAAACCTCGGAGTAGTTTGTGAAAGTAGGTTTTTCATATAATCTCCTATATTTAACGAACGATTCGATTGACAGCGGTGGTCCCAGAGGCAAAGTTGTTCAGAATGAGGAGTCATAAAGTATGTATATCTTGCGCATGTGTGAAAAATTGCATAATATACAATCGTTTACGAACCACCCAGTGGCCGATTTCTTTCAAATTTCTCACAGGCCTCTAGGGCCGTGAGTTAAACAGGCCCACCAAGTTTCGTTCCGATCGCCCTATGTTAACCTTGTCTGACAGGTGCTCAAATTTAATTGGCCGATGGCCTTGACCTTTGACCTTGGACAAAGACACTGTGTGCCAGTTTTCAAGTCAATCAGACTAGCGGTTGAATAGTTATATAGTTTATATAGTTATAACAATTTGTATGTTTTTTTTTTCATTTTATAGCGCCACCAAGTGGCAAGTTGCCGTTCACGCGTCCACAGACTGAGCCCATACATAGTATTTTTGTTTGTATGTATTTACAATACATACATTGTATTTTTCACCAAGTTTGGTGAAATTATCTCATTCCGGTCGAGAGGATGGCCGTTTTAGCAAAAGTGGCCACGCCCACTTTCCAACGTTGGGGTAAGTAAGATTATTCACATTCCACAACGAAATGATATTCTTTTGGAGGACTTATGGAAGCATCAGTAAGTATTAGTTAACTGAGCAAACATCTTACGGTCAAATGTTTTACATTACAATAAATGAAACTTGGTTTAATACTCTGTTACATAATACAGCTCATATATTTATAAGTGTGCTTGAAGTTTTCGGAGCGCTGCAGCTCACTGGTGCTCCTGGTTTGATGAATATTATTAGCTGCCATGGTAACGGCCAACATAACATTAGCTACTGATGCTTCACAGATAGAAACACTCCACGGCTGCGGTGTGTGTGTGTGTGTGTGTGTGTGTGAGAGAGAGAGAAGTTGGAACAGAAGGAAATGAGGAATGAGAGTGAGACCACAGACCCCCTCAAACAAGGCAGTGGGGTGGTCTGTCTGGAATCTCTCTCTCTCTCTCTCACACACACACACACACAATCTCTGACCACACTCTTAGACAAACTTTGGTAATTAAGTGTGTTACTTATGAATCTTAAATCAGAGTGGAAGACAGAGGGATACACACACACGCACACACACACACACACACACACACGCACAGACACACACACACAGACACACACACACACAGACACACACACACACACACCTTTAATGTCTTTGCTATAAAGTTGAGGCTTTACATCTTTGCATCACTATACGTTTAAGGATCACTCCTCCCATTGGTCAGTCAAACAGAAAGCCCCGCCCCCAAACTCACACCATTTGTTGAGTCAGTGCTGCTGTGACGGGCTGGTCGGGATTCTGAAACCAATCAATGACACGGCTTTATTTATAGTGGTCTTTGCATATTAAACTGGAATTAATTTGAACATCTAAAAGATCCCATAATTAACTATTCATTTATATGAGATCCCAGCTAACAAGGAACATCCTCAGAACTTTAGTCAACTTTTTGGCAAGGTTCTCTCATATTTATGAACAATGACGTTAATAATACGTTCAGCTGTATCATACAAATAAATAGTTAAAAAATCATACATTGTGATTTCTGGATTTTTTTTTTTAGATTATGTCTCTCACAGTGGACATGCACCTACGATGACAATTTCAGACCCCTCCATGATTTCTAAGTGGGAGAACTTGCAAAATAGCAGGGTGTTCAAATACTTATTTTCCTCACTGTATGTCACCCCAAAGAGACGAAAATGAAAATTCATTCATTTACTCACCCTCATGCGCACTCCAAACCCATTTTCTTTGATCTGAGGAACACAAAAGATGTTTAACAAAATCTTCATGCTCCACTTTACAGTACAATGACAATGAATGAGGACAGATTTGGTGTCAAGCTACAAAAAGGCCGAAATCAGAATAAAATGATCATAAAAGTCTGTCAGTGCAAGTCCTATATTAATGTTGTCTGGGAACCGTCAACCATTATGAACTATATTAGTATAAGAAAATAATATGGCATTGTAGTTTTTGATAAACGCTAGCAGAGGGGGTTTAAAAGACAATTAATATTCTTTTAAATATAATATTAAGAAATATATATTTTTAAATATAATATTAATAATATTATAATATAAATATAATAATATATAATAAAAATAACAATATTACAAATTATTAATAATATTATAATATAAAGATAATAATATATAATAAAAATAACAATATTATAAATTATTATATTTTTAATATAATATTAAGAAATATAATTGTTTTGACTACACTGACACTATTAGTTGAGAACTGAATTGAGCTGAATAATGGCATTATTGTCTTCTGCTTTATAGCTGAGTTGAATTGGTTTCATAATTGATAAACATTGCAACATTGACAGTTATTGAACTGAATTGAATCAACAGTGAATTTTGAGCTGAAAAACAAGAACACTTGTATTGTCTTCTGTAGAGCTGCTCATAGCTGAAATTGCTGCAACATTAACGCTGTTATTTTCCTGTTCATTACTGTAAAAATGCTTTGAAACAATCTGTATTGTATTAAGCTCTAAATGCAGAAAATTATTTGATGAATTCAGTCATTTTGGGACACAATAATCAGAATACATTGTGTAAGATTCTACTGGCACAGGCTACTGAAAGCATTTAACCAATGCGAGGAATTTGTGGGAATTTTAGGATCTTTCTCTCTCTCTCTCACTCACACACACACACACACACACACACACACACACACACACACACACACACACACACACACACACACACAGTAGGAGACTGAAAAGATTGTTCTGCCAGAGATGAGAGTGGAAGACTTTGCCCATGCCAGCAATGTCAGCCAGAATATCAGTGAGAAAGAGAGAGAGAGAGCATGATGGAAAGACTGTATAAACGAGAATGAGGATGTGCATGTCAAAAGAGGAGAGCGAGAAATTAGGTGTGTGTGTGTGTGTGTGTCAACGTGCCGTGATGAATGCGTCTCTGTGGCTCACGTGGCGGGGCAGATTCGCTCGACCCAGGTGACCCCCGACCCACAGCGATGGGGAAGAGAACACTTGACCGCAGGATACAGTGCAGATGAGCTGCGTTTAGCAGATGGGGAGAGAGAGAGAGAGAGAGAGAGAGAGAGAGAGAGAGAGAGAGAGAGAGAGAGAGAGAGAGAGAGAGAGAGAGAGAGAGAGAGAGAGAGAGAGAGAGAGAGAGAGAGAGATGAATTACCATATCAATTACACTGCTGTCAATCAAACACTGTCTAATGAGTGTCAGAACTGAGCCAAAACCACATCAATTAATCAACACAGTCATCATAATCATCTAATCAATAGCATGATCACAAGCATGTATACTGTATTTAGGCTGTCAGTGATCTATTTCATAACAATGACCTTCTCTCTTGGAAACGTCATTTAAAATGGTGTAAGTTGAAAGGGAAAATCAACCCATTTTACCATGCTAATCCTTATTATCGACATCTAAATCACCAAAATCAAAAAGGACTAATGTTTAAAGGGGTGGTATAATGCATATTGTATATTTTACAAGATGTAAAATAAGTCTCTGATGTCTCCAGAGTGTGTATGTGAAGTTTTAGTTCAAAATACCCTTTTTTTTTAAGGGTGTGTGTGTGTGTGTGTGTGTGTGTGTGTGTGTGTGTGTGTGTGTGTGTGTGTGTACATTTTAGGGTTAGTGATGTCACTAACTCGGGAGGAAGCTCGTGTAGTCTCTATCAGTTGATTGTTGTAGACCTTAAAAAACAATTTCTGGAAAAGGAAATATCTCCCTTTGCTTTGAACTTTAAGCATCGTCTGTCATGACAACTCTTGGAGTGTTGGGCAAGATAATGGATATGACAATGTTGATATGCTATTGGTTATTGCTGCTGCTGTTGGTTATTGCTGCTGCTGCTGTTATTGCTGCTGCTGTTGGTTATTGCTGCTGCTGCTGTTATTGCTGCTGCTGCTGTTATTGCTGCTGCTGCTGGTTATTGTTGCTGCTGCTGTTGTTATTGCTGCTGCTGCTGTTATTGTTGCTGCTGCTGCTGGTTATTGTTGCTGCTGCTGTTGTTATTGCTGCTGCTGCTGCTGTTGTTATTGCTGCTGCTGCTGTTATTGTTGCTGCTGCTGCTGTTGGTTATTGCTGTTGCTGTTATTGCTGCTGCCGTTATTGTTGCTGCTGCTGCTGTTGGTTATTGCTGCTGCTGTTATTGCTGCTGCTGCTGTTGGTTATTGCTGCTGCTGCTGCTGCTGTTATTGCTGCTGCCGTTATTGTTGCTGCTGCTGTTGGTTATTGCTGCTGCTGCTGCTGCTGTTATTGCTGCTGCTGCTGCTGCTGCTGCTGTTATTGCTGCTGCTGCTGCTGTTGGTTATTGCTGCTGCTGCTGCCGTTATTGTTGCTGCTGCTGCTGTTATTGCTGCTGCTGTTATTGCTGCTGCCGTTATTGTTGCTGCTGCTGCTGTTGGTTATTGCTGCTGCTGTTATTGCTGCTGCTGCTGTTGGTTATTGCTGCTGCTGCTGCTGTTATTGCTGCTGCTGTTATTGCTGCTGCTGCTGCTGTTATTGCTGCTGCTGTTATTGCTGCTGCCGTTATTGCTGCTGCTGCTGCTGCTGCTGTTGGTTATTGCTGCTGCTGCTGCTGTTATTGCTGCTGCTGCTGTTGGTTATTGCTGCTGCTGCTGCTGTTATTGCTGCTGCTGTTGGTTATTGCTGCTGCTGCTGTTATTGCTTCTGCTGCTGTTGGTTATTGCTGCTGCTGCTGTTGGTTATTGTTGCTGCTGTTATTGTTGCTGCTGTTATTGTTGCTGCTGCTGCTGTGGGTTATTGCTGCTGCTGTTATTGCTGCTGCCGTTATTGTTGCTGCTGCTGCTGTTATTGCTGCTGCTGCTGTTATTGCTGCTGCTGCTGCTGCTGTTGTTGGTTATTGCTGCTGCCATTGTTGTTGCTGCTGCTGCTGCTGGTTATTGCTGCTGCTGCTGTTATTGCTGCTGCTGCTGTTGGTTATTGCTGCTGCTGCTGCTGCTGTTATTGCTGCTGCTGCTGCTGCTGCTGCTGTTATTGCTGCTGCTGCTGCTGCTGCTGTTATTGCTGCTGCTGTTGGTTATTGCTGCTGCTGTTATTGCTGCTGCCGTTATTGTTGCTGCTGCTGCTGCTGCTGTTATTGCTGCTGCTGCTGCTGTTGGTTATTGCTGCTGCTGTTATTGCTGCTGCCGTTATTGTTGCTGCTGCTGCTGCTGTTGGTTATTGCTGCTGCTGCTGCTGTTATTGCTGCTGCTGCTGTTGGTTATTGCTGCTGCTGTTAGCTGCTGCTGTTGGTTATTGCTGCTGCTGCTGCTGTTATTGCTGCTGCTGCTGTTGGTTATTGCTGCTGCTGCTGCTGTTATTGCTGCTGCTGTTGGTTATTGCTGCTGCTGCTGTTATTGCTTCTGCTGCTGTTGGTTATTGCTTCTGCTGCTGTTGGTTATTGTTGCTGCTGTTATTGCTGCTGCCGTTATTGTTGCTGCTGCTGCTGTGGGTTATTGCTGCTGCTGTTATTGCTGCTGCCGTTATTGTTGCTGCTGCTGCTGTTATTGCTGCTGCTGCTGTTATTGCTGCTGCTGCTGCTGCTGTTGTTGGTTATTGCTGCTGCCATTGTTGTTGCTGCTGCTGCTGCTGGTTATTGCTGCTGCTGCTGTTATTGCTGCTGCTGCTGTTATTGCTGCTGTTGTTATTGTTGCTGCTGCTGCTGTTATTGTTGCTGCTGCTGGTTATTGCTGCTGCTGCTGCTGCTGCTGTTGGTTGTTGCTGCTGCAGAGCAAGTATGGGACTAACTATTGCTTCTGCCAATACATACACAGACACACTGCTTTAAACAAGACATGCTGTTGTTGCACATATAACGTACATGAAATAACCCCTTAGCAGATCTATACAGAGCTGGGGAGGTTTCTGAAAGCGCACTGCAAACTGCTACAGCAAATGCTGACCAAGTATTTGAAGGTTGAGCTGCGAACTCATTGGCTACTGATACAGAAATAATGAATCAGCTGTGCCCTATAGAGAATTATGAGATTGCAAGTAAATGGAGTTAAGGACAGCCTGCGTCATCTAGAGATTCATGACAGAACTTTGTATTTATTAGTCACAAATATTGATAATCTAATTATTTAAATTTATTCATTCATTATTTATATTATTAATATACATAATATATATAAATAAATATATTTTATTTAATAAATAAATATATTTATTTATACATAAATATACTCATTTTAAAATGATTTTAAATATTTAAAATTATTATTATTATTTTTGACCATAGAATGTTATGATTAAACCAATCAGAATTAAGTATTCCAGACAGGCGAATAATAAAATAATTCAGAGGATTATTTCTGTCTGTCAGAGGAATGACAATTTACACATTCACACCATCAAACAAAAAAGTACAGAAATAGACGCGGTTTATATGACCAGAACTGATCCTGAAGAAATACAACAATGTCTGGCAGCTGAAGAGAGAGAGTGATGATAATAGTGACCACACAAAGAAATGTGGTGGGTGAGCGGACAGAGAAATTAAATATCTGCTCATGTAAACGGTTGTTTTCTACGTCTGTCTGTCTATTCCAGCAGTGATGGCGTCAGTCCTGAGCCTGTTTGTGTCTCACATTCTCAATAGTGTATTGTGGCGAGAGAGAGAGAGAGAGAGAGAGAGAGACGCTCGTCCTTGGTGCCTGGGCTCCAGTGTTGGTGGGTGGGAGAGACAGAGAGGAGGTTCTGGCTCCAGTCAGCCTTCATTCACAATTAAACACACACACACACACACACACACACACACACACACACACACACACACACACACACACACACACACACACACACACACACACACACACACACACACACACACACACACACACACTCTGCCCTGGCCCAGAAACATACTCCACAAAATATGCAGACAGATCCAAATGCCGCTTATCCAATCACATTTCAGAGCAGGAAATGTTTGTTTTATGAAGAATGTTTTGGAACACAGACTGTATCCCACAATGCAATGTGATCAATTCAACCTCTCATTTCCATGTGATGCAAGAGCTAAAAGAATTTCTGATTGACGTTCAGACATTTTACACAAAATTTTATTAAAAAGTATGCTATTTTTTTTTAAATCATGTAATAATGATCATTTCATGGAGATTTAATTCAGCAAAGTTTATCTCAGATTTAAATACTTAAAGTATATTATTATTAAATTAAGATAAAAAGACACTAAAATAAAAATATGAATTAAGTATTTTTATTTTAATCTAAAATAATAATTGATTATTAATATAACCAAAAAAAAATAAAAATAATTCCTTTTATTAAATTTATAATATCAGATTTCAATACTTCAAGCATAAACACATATAATAATTACAATAATTTATTTTAATATGAAATAAAATAATAATAAAATAACAATAATTATATATTAAAACACTTTTTTATATCAAATGAATAATAATGTAAATAATTAATTTTAATATAAAACAAACAACAACAACAAATTTAAAATAATTGAATATTTAAATCTGAGAAAATAACTTGAAGCCACTGGCTGATATGAACTTGCATCGTGATGAGGTCATATGGCAATATTACAGCAAACTACTGTTTGAAATGTTTGCATGCTGACATCTTTTCGACTGACTTAGTAAAATGTGTAAGAAAAAAAAGTAGTGGTATACAGTATATATTGTAAAGTACACTATTCCAAACACTAGCTGTAAATAGGTGATGAGCAGCGTTTTGAAAGGATAAAAAAATTGAGAGTTTAAGTTAAAGTGATGTTGAAGGCTGATGCTGTTTCCTCATATCAGTCTGTCTGACAGACAGAACACACACACACACACACACACTGAGTGGGAAATGTGAACAGCGGTATGCTGACAGCGCTCACCGCCACGCTGTTTCTAGGAGACAGGAAGCTGTTATTCACAGCATGTCAATTCATGCGGTCACACTCCTGCCTGCATCACATTCACACGGCATGAGTGTGTGTGTGTGTGTGTGTGTGTGTGTGAAGAAGCCAGACAGAAATGATGAAATGATTATTCTGGATTTTTTCCACCCATTATCATATCATCTATAATTGAGAGTTGAGTTTAATTTAAAAAGTTAAGATGTGGAGAAACTATTAATTCCGATGAAAACAATGAAAGCATAGTGACCATAGCCTGACAAAATCCCCTAAATTCATACAACAAAATATTTTGGGGGCCATGAAAGTTTTGTGAAAATGATCAAAAATGCTAGTGGTGGCTGGCAGCTTTTTTTAAAAAAAAAAAAAACAACGCTGGCAGGGAAAGAGTTAATGTCCACTGCAATGCTAATTTAGCCACTTATCAGCAACCGCCTTTTTTAAGACGCGTAAAAGCTTTAAATAATCACGAGTGAGGTATTACTGCTGTGTTTTATGTCGTAGAATAAAACATGAAAATATATTGAGCTTGTGTTCACAGGCCTTATTTCAGGCTCAAAAATCCCACTGACTTCGGGACGAGGGAACCGGAAGTGCCTAAATGCAAACTTGTTTCTGGGTTTTGGCCGACAAAACCACGGCATCGCTACAGCTCTCTATATACTAGACGAGATCAATTTAGAGTATGGTATGGGAATCTTCACAGTCTCTCTCTGCGGGTGTGTGTCTCTCTTTGTCTCCTGAAGAATGTGCGAGACAGAAAAAAACATATTTTAACAGTCTGTGAGAAACCCCAGAGTTGTGAACACCTCTGATGAGAAGCAGTGTCTGAAACTGCAGTGAAAATAGAGAGAGAAAGGTTATCATGAGCACTGTAATGTTATAAGCAGATGTCTTAACAAATGTACACCGGGAAATTTTTTAAAACGAGTCGTTCATTCATAAATACGCAAGATTGCTGTGAAAACACAGACCGGAAGTCAAAAGACAATGAGCGCATCGCTGAAAAGGGGGCGGGGCTACATAAGGTCTATAGAGCTGGTAAGTCCCGCCCCTTCCGCTAACCCCACTGGACCTCTAGGTTGAAAAATCGTCAATGCAAGTGAATGGGAGAAAATTATTATTTTCTGGTCCCGTTTGAATTTTGCCATGAATGTGAACATATGTTGTCTGTGAATTTTTAATATAACTTTTCGTGTAAAGAATGCTACAATATAGCATGTAGAAGTTTGATACGGGTAGACTTTGTGTGAGAGCACTTTGTGGACTACAACTCTTCGCTGCTTTCGACGCGTTTGAAACGTCACCACCACTCGCACACGGACACTAGCTCACGGATCCCGCTAAACATGGCTGTGTCTTTGGTGCACTTCACCGCCTTCTTTCAGGGAGAGGACAAAATCGTTGAGGTTGGCGAAAATTACGGGTAAGTCAACTTTATGGGGTGACGTCACATAGGTGACATGTAGTCTTTCTCGTTATGTCTTTTCCACAACTGCTAGCCGAAGAATCATACCATAATCTGTCAAACTCGTAACATGAAAAATTATATAAAAAATTCACAGACAACATTTGTTCACATTCATGGCACAATTCAAACGGGACCAGAAAATAATTATTTTCTCCCATTCACTTGCATTGACGATTTTTCAACCTAGAGGTCCACTTGGGTTTTACGGATGGGCGGGACTTACCAGCTCTATAGGTGGCTCAGGTCAATCCTTCAATGCGCACGCTGCAATTTTTTTTATTTATTATTTAGTAGTTTTGTATTGTTTTCCAGTACAAAGATCTAAACATTCTTAAATCAAGATGCATTTACTTGAGAAACAAAATGACTTAAGATAATAAGTCGTGTTTTTTTCTACAATTTATTTATTTTTTTAAATTAAAGGGGACTTATTATGCCCCTTTTTACAAGATGTAATATAAGTCTCAGGTGTCCCAGAATGTGTCTGTGAATTTTCAGCTCAAAATACCACAGATCATTTATTATATCATGTTGTAAATGCCCATTTTTTAGTGGAAGGAAAAACATGCTATTTTCATGCATGTGTCTTTAAATGCAAATGAGCTGCTGAGGCCCCACCCCACTTTCTACAAGAGGGCGGAGCCTGTACAGCTCGTGCCTCAGATCACGATCACGCTCACATGATATTGCAGCTCATCATAATCATGAAAGTTTATTATCTGCATGCTAGAGATGGCGAAAACTAAAAATGTTCTTGACCGACCACCGAGCCTCATTAGCCGGTTGAAACCGGTTAACCGATTAGTTTAAAACATGATACGCTATTTGAAATAACAGCCATTTCGAGCCACGCCTGCAATTTCGCAACTCTGTCGCGTCGCATCTCTCTGCCGCTCTGCCTCCCGCTCACACACATACTCGTCACTTTTTTTAAATCCCCTACAGTGCGAAACACGAGTCCCGCAAACACGGCGCTTGTATGTAATCGGCGGACAAATGGCTCCTTAGTTTCGAAATGGTTTGGGTACAAGGCGATCGCGTTGAAAATAAATGTTTGTCTATAGCGTTAGAAGCTCATTTGAAACATTGCCGCGGCTCATTTAAGAAAATGACAGCTCCGAAGAGACGCCGCTTTAACCTCGAGTGTTTTAGCCTGTAGCCTTTACTTTTCGCAAACCTTGTGAGCGCGCGAACCCAAACGCTGTGACCTCGCGTCAAATGTTTTTATTGGTTTATTAAGTACAAACAGGCGAGTTATGAAAAAATGAGTGTGAGGGATTTGTTCACTTCACACAAAAAGATCTTGGAATGAGATGGCTAACTGTAGTAGCGTTTAGTCCACTGTCTATAATAGCCTAATTTAGAGATCACTTTTTTTTTTTTTAACCGACTACGACAACTTTGATCGGTTAACGTTGATACGGTCAACCATCAGTCAAACGGTCATCGGTTAACATCCCTACTGCATGCGTTTTAAAGCTATATCAATCTAAACTTCTGAAATATGGTTTTCTGAGTGCACACATCTGAAGCACGAGATCAGAAAGCTGGATGTCAGAAGGAGTATTAGAGTGACTATTAAACTACACTCTCTTTCACGTCTTATTGCGCTTAAACTGTGAAATACACACAAGGTTTGGTCAAAAACACACATAAGTTCACATAAACACAGTCGGTTATGTCTGTGAACGTTAACAGCAGGGAAAGAAATCGCATGTGTATATAAGATCTGTGTATTAAAGTGACAGCAGTGTAATATACAGGACCTACTGCTATATATGCTTTTAATGTCAATCAAACGGCAAAAGAAAAACAGAAAATCACTCTCTGCTCTTGACTGAATAACTTTAGCAGCTTTAATAAGAATACATGTCCTACATGAATGCTGCTGTTAAATGCTCTGGTGAGGAGATAAACATGGCGGACTGTGTTCAGCTCACTGAGGGCACACATGCAGGACGACACACACACTGAACGTTAAAGATTAATCACATTAATAACATCAAATATGAGGAACAGTAATAGTGGTTGTACACTTAGCAAACATCTCTAATTACTGTCATGGTAGCAGATCTCCGCTTATGATTTGTAAGCTAATAATGTCACTTGTGTTGCACAAAATCCTGATAAAATCCACCATCAAAGACTCAAAACTCGGACAGAAACCACAGTAACGGCGGAGGCAAATAACCCTGCCGTTCACATAAACACACACCTGTGTGTGTAATAACTGACAGCCGGCCAAATCAAACCTGCTCTGGAACAAGGGGGTTCGTTGTAGAACTGATCATGTGACTGCGGTGTTGGGTTCAAACTTTCATGTGGAGCAGCTTTAAACATGCACACACACACACACGTTCACTCATCGAGACATACGCCACCTCGCAAATCAATGACCTGTGTGTATGTGTGTGTAGCTGCAGATGTTTTGAGAACCTCCTGACCGGCAGGAAAACTGGCTGAAGGGACGCGGCTGCCATTTCATCAGAGATCATGAGCTCAGCCAACAGAGAACTTAAAGAAATATCTGCTTTACTTTCAACTTCATTTCTGTGCATCTGTGGCATACTGTCAGTTACCAAACATCGCATTTTACATCATTACATTTATGTATGTGGCAGATGCTTTTATCCAAAGCGACTTGCACTGCATTCAGTTACAAATCATGCATTCCCTGAGAATTTAACCCATAACCTTTGGATGGATGGATAGAACGATAGATAGATAGATGGATGGATGGAACAATAGATGGATAGATAGATAGATTAGATAGATAGATAGATAGATAGATGGATGGATGGATGGATGGATGGATGGATGGATGGATGGATGGATGGATGGATGGATGGATGGATGGATAGAATGATGGATGGATAGACAGATAGATAGATAGATAGATAGATAGATAGATAGATAGATAGATAGATAGATAGATAGATGGATGGATGGATAGAATGATGGATGGATAGATAGATAGATAGATAGATAGATAGATAGATAGATAGATAGATAGATAGATAGATAGATAGATAGATAGATAGATAGATAGATAGATAGATAGATAGATAGATAGATAGATAGATGGATGGATGGATGGATGGATGGATGGATAGAACGATAGATGGATGGATGGATAGATAGATAGATAGATAGATAGATAGATAGATAGATAGATAGATGGATAGACAGACAGAAGGATAGATAGATAGATAGATAGATAGATAGATAGACAGACAGACAGACAGAAGGATAGATAGATAGATAGAAGGATAGATAGATAGATAGATAGATAGATGGAACGATAGATGGATGGATGGATGGATAGATAGATTGATAGATAGATAGATAGATAGATAGATAGATAGACAGAAGGATAGATAGATAGATAGAAGGATAGATAGATAGACAGACAGAAGGATAGATAGATAGATAGATAGATAGAACGATAGATGGATGGATAGATAGATAGATAGATAGATAGATAGATAGATAGATAGATAGATAGATAGATAGATAGATAGATAGATAGATAGATAGATAGCTTTGGCATTTCTAGTGCCATGCTCTAACTGTTTGAGATACGGGAATTTTAAATGTTCATTCATCTATTTTGTATTAAAACTTTTTTTAAAACCACCTGAAGTCAAGACGGCGACGTGTTTCCAGAAGAAAACGACATGCAGCTTCTGTCACTGTAGAGCGAAGCAGGGGTCAAACTATCAGCCTGTCACAAGAGTTCATGTTGCCTAGCAACAGGGGCACACTCCCAGGATAGTTTCCGCGGTGACAGTTGCTAGACAGGAGCAGGAGCTTAGCAACAAAGACATCAGGTGCTACTGCCTGCTGCTCATGATCTGACACCTAAACCACATGCCGACACACACTGTGGAGTGGGAGTGTGTGTAACTAACACAACACTGAAGAGACAAACACATTCTCCAGCAGAGAAAAAACAGACAGAGATAGACAGACAGACACAGATAGAAAGATAGACAGATAGAGAAAGATAGACAAATCTATCTCTCTATCATTCTATCTACAGTGAGGAAAATAAGTATTTGAACACCCTGCTATTTTGCAAGTTCTCCCACTTAGAAATCATGGAGGGGTCTGAAATTGTCATCGTAGGTGCATGTCCACTGTGAGAGACATAATCTAAAAAAAAAAATCCAGAAATCACAATGTATGATTGTTTAACTATTTATTTGTATGATACAGCTGCAAATAAGTCTTTGAACACCTAAGAAAATCAATGTTAATATTTGGTACAGTAGCCTTTGTTTGCAATTACAGAGGTCAAACGTTTCCTGTAGTTTTTCACCAGGTTTGCACACACTGCAGGAGGGATTTTGGCCCACTCCTCCACACAGATCTTCTCTAGATCAGTCAGGTTTCTGGGCTGACGCTGAGAAACACGGAGTTTGAGCTCCCTCCAAAGATTCTCTATTGGGTTTAGGTCTGGAGACTGGCTAGGCCACGCCAGAACCTTGATGCTTCTTACAGAGCCACTCCTTGGTTATCCTGGCTGTGTGCTTCGGGTCATTGTCATGTTGGAAGACCCAGCCTCGACCCATCTTCAATGCTCTAACTGAGGGAAGGAGGTTGTTCCCCAAAATCTCGCAATACATGGCCCCGGTCATCCTCTCCTTAATACAGTGCAGTCGCCCTGTCCAATGTGCAGAAAAACACCCCCAAAGCATGATGCTACCACCCCCATGCTTCACAGTAGGGATGGTGTTCTTGGGATGGTACTCATCATTCTTCTTCCTCCAAACACGTTTAGTGGAATTATGACCAAAAAGTTCTATTTTGGTCTCATCTGACCACATGACTTTCTCCCATGACTCCTCTGGATCATCCAAATGGTCATTGGCAGACTTAAGACGGGCCTTGACATGTGCTGGTTTAAGCAGGGGAACCCTCCATGCCATGCATGATTTCAAACCATGACGTCTTAGTGTATTACCAACAGTAACCGTGGAAACGGTGGTCCCAGCTCTTTTCAGGTCATTGACCAGCTCCTCCCGTGTAGTTCTGGGCTGATTTCTCACCTTCCTCAGGATCATTGAGACCCCACGAGGTGAGATCTTGCATGGAGCCCCAGTCCGAGGAAGATTGACAGTCATGTTTAGCTTCTTCCATTTTCTAATGATTGCTCCAACAGTGGACCTTTTTTCACCAAGCTGCTTGGCAATTTCCCCGTAGCCCTTTCCAGCCTTGTGGAGGTGTACAATTTTGTCTCTAGTGTCTTTGGACAGCTCTTTGGTCTTGGCCATGTTAGTAGTTGGATTCTTACTGATTGTATGGGGTGGACAGGTGTCTTTATGCAGCTAACGACCTCAAACAGGTGCATCTAATTTAGGATAATAAATGGAGTGGAGGTGGACATTTTAAAGGCAGACTAACAGGTCTTTGAAGGTCAGAATTCTAGCTGATAGACAGGTGTTCAAATACTTATTTGCAGCTGTATCATACAAATAAATAGTTAAAAAATCATATATTGTGATTTCTGGATTTTTTTTTTTTTAGATTATGTTTCTCACAGTGGACATGCACCTACGATGACAATTTCAGACCCCTCCATGATTTCCAAGTGGGAGAACTTGCAAAATATCTATCTATCTATCCTTCTGTCTGTCTGTCTGTCTGTCTATCTATCCTTCTGTCTCTCTATCTATCTCTCTATCTATCTCTCTATCTATCTATCTATCTATGTCTTTCTATCTATCTATCTATCTATCTATCTATCTATCTATCTATCTATCTATCTATCCTTCTGTCTCTCTATCTATCTCTCTATCTATCTATCTACCTGTCTGTCTGTCTATCTATCTATCTATCTATCTATCTATCTATCTATCTATCTATCTGTCTGGTCATCACACTACACTAGCATGACTTCAGAAGACTTACAGTAAAGCACACGGGTCACACAGAAGACTTTTTGTTGTTTTTAGTTCTTTTCGAAGTTTTACAGATCACTACATACTTTCATTTTATAGAAAAGAGCAGTGTGAACATCTTTTGTATTCTACAAAAACAAAAAACAAAGTCAAATTTAGAATAACGTGAGGGTGAGTAAATGATTTTTTGGCCGAACTACAAACTTTTTTCTCACTCTCTATCCTCTATCCATATCTTCGAGCGCTCGGATTAACCCGTATAGCAAACACTCTTATCCGCGAGTCTTCCCTCTGCAGGCGAAAGAAAAAGCCCTGTTTGAGTCCTGGTGAAAGTCTCTCCAGCGAACGGGCTGTTGCTGTTGGCGGGACTGGGAGGATTTGGAAACGGATCAGGCTTGGCTGGAAATGAAGAGAGGTTTGGGTTTTCAACAAGAAGCCGTAGCGGAGATGAGGGGCGGGGGGCTCAAAAGACAAGATGAAAGCTGAGGGGAAAAAAAGAGAGAGAGAGAGAGAGAGAGAGTGGGATTGAACAAGAGAGAGAATTCCAGGCTCCAACAGCAATACGTTATGTGGCAGAAAAACAGAACCATTAAAGAGTTCATTCAGGAAGTGAACAGGTCATGACATCATTTCCTCGCTGGCAGGGGCACGATGTGGGCCGATGGTTGTACAGTTCCTCCAGAGAGAGAGAAGGAAAGACATATAATCGACACACAGAACATATTTGAGCTGCATATTTGAACACTAAAGCAGAGTTTGTGCGTTTAAAGTGATCAGATGCACGGTTTTAAACTGCTGGAGCAGAAAACAGGTGGGAAAAATCCCAC
Organism: Squalius cephalus; assembly: GCF_949319135.1. NCBI lineage: Eukaryota > Metazoa > Chordata > Actinopteri > Cypriniformes > Leuciscidae > Squalius > Squalius cephalus. The sequence continues at coordinate 5,097,574 of NC_137138.1, read as the reverse complement.
AGATGCACACCGAAGGATTCACCCCATGCATATCTACGGATATGAGATGTTTTTCACACCAGACAGGAAGAAAACACCTATAGAAACCACACAGCAATGCATTCAAAACATTTTAGCAATTGCAACACAATAAAAAACACCTTTGCAACTGCAGTGCAACACTCTAGATAGCATCAGTCCAAAAGCTGATGGCTGAGATTAAATATGACACTCAAGAAAAATCATGGGAAATATGACAAGATAAAGTTCTATATAGAACCTTAAAGGGTTCTGTGAGGCGCTTCACGCTCACTCAAATAAAGGTTCTTTTTTGGAATTTAAATGGTTCCATTTAACAGCCATGAAACATTTCCATTGCACAAAAGGTTCTTTAAAATGATTAAAATGTTCTTCACATTAAGAAAAAAATGGTTCTTTAAAGAACTGTTGACTGAAAGGTTCTTCTCATTGCAAACCTTTATTTTTCAGAGTGCATGTCTAAAACCTTCCAATCATAAGATCATTTTATGTTTAGTTATATTTAGATTTAATTTTGGTTTAAATCATTTTTTATTTTAATCACATTTTATGAATTAAACAGCTAAGAAACATTCTTCATCACTGGATAAAATCTGAAATTAAATCGAATTATTATGCAATCACATTTGGACACTTCTTCTTATACATAAAGGGTATAAAGGGTTCTTTAAAATTGATTCAAGAATCCTAGGGTTCCATAAAGAACCTTTTAATCTAGAGTGTAAAGGCCCGTTCACACCAAGGATGATAACTATAACGATAAAGATATAATTCTAAAAATCGTTCACACCACAACTATAACGATAACGGCACAGAGGAACCAATATTTATGCGCATTTTGGAATATCGCATAAAAAAACGCTGGATGGAAGCACTAAGCTATCATAAATTCATCATTGGATTTTTTTTTTTCCAGCTGATGAACAATTAAAACATTGACAGCCAATCAGAATCCATCCTGTTTTAAAGAGAAGGAGGATTTAAAGTAGCAGACAAAAAACTAGAGTTATCATTATAGTTTACAGTTATTGTTCTTGGTGTGAACAGGCCTTGACAAATGCAGAACAAAAACATGCAAAAGTGTGAAAATGTTACCATGTTAGTTATGAAACTATTGCTTCAAGAGATGTGATGGAAATGACACCTGTTGGTGTTTCAAGAGAGTCTATGGCTGGGTTTTCCAAATTGGAGTTGAACTGTCCCTTTAAGAACCTGAAGTCATGCACTGGCAGGCATCTCCACATGCAACTGATGGAGTTTGACTGTCACTCTCTCTCTCTCTCTCTCTCTCTCTCTCTCTCACACACACACACACACACACACACACACACACACACACACACACACACACACACACACACACACACACACTTTCTCTCTGCAGGTAGCTGATGTGTGTCGTTCTGCACAGCTGTCAAGATTGCTGCGCTTGAATCCATGTGGCAGCTGCAGCAAGCATCCAGCTGTGTGTGTGTGTGTGGAGCCAAATGCTCCTTTGTCATCTCCAAACAATAGAAACAATCGGGCTACACACTCACCCCGGACATGGCAATTAAATCACACAAACAGAGTGTTATGGAGATGATGATGAGGATGATGAAGGGGGTGTAGCCTAGTAGAAAACAAAAGGGCTGCTGGACGTTAATAAAGACAGCATGTTACAGTCAGGATCTGCTTCTGATTGTATTTATTGATACTTTGAATTAGCTTTTATTTTTTTAATTTTATGATGTAATGTTCAAGTTGACACGCATACTACATACTAAATGATGTGCGATGCAAATATTGAGGAGTCTGGATGGTGTACCATTTCTAGCTGATTTTCAAAGTGTGCATTCATGCTTTTTGATGTTATATTAACCAAAATCCTTGGCACAAACTTGAAGTTGTGTCCCAAATGACACACTATACACTATCTACTGTGTAGTGCATGACTAAAAAGCTGCGACAGTTGTCAGTGTCCATTATTCCACACATTGGCTGTGTCCGAAATCGCACACTCTCTTGAGGAGGTCATCCACGACAGCTAAAAAAGCTCTTATATGAATGTAATCCGGACGTAGCGTACTACATTCGCCATGTTGTCATTATCATGTGATTCATTACCAGTTGCGTCGCTTCATTGCCATTCACAAACCCTCTCCTGTGGCCTCGAGTGTGTGAACACTTCAGAATCTCGCCGGAAGTAGTGGATCATCTGGGTACTTTTTTGCTGATAATTCAGACATACTTCTTTTGCTTTCGCCTATAGGGAAATATGCGACTTCGGATGCTAGCCATTGTTTTTTCAGTTAATTAAGTGCATCATCCGGTTATTTAAAGTGCACTTATTCTTTTTGGAATTTTCAGTGTAAACACTACGTACTAATCATACTACAAAACAGCACATAATAGTGCACAAGTATGCAAACTTGGCATCTTAAATGACATTTTTCAACAACATTCTTAAAATGCTACGTGTGCTACGTTAAAAGAACTTTCTTGTAAACGTGTATTCTTTTAACTCTTTCCCTGACAAACACTGAATTTTCCGTGTTTCCACTGTTATTTGTAATCATATGCACGTGTAAAATAACGCGATCATCAACATTAAACAGCATATAAATCTAAAGCGCCTAATGTTACTGAATGAAATGTCGATCCAGGATGAGTTACAGGACTGTTCAAGCATTAGGGGTGTTGATGGACTCGATTCTCTCCATCTACGTTTAGATCATCTTTCTGAATCCTATCCCGACGTCGTTTTTGACAGAAAAGTGATTTTCTCAGCTTTTTGCTCAAAATGTTGCTTTTTTGGGATACTGAAACTTACCCATATTCAAGTGTTGAAAAAAAGAATGCATTGAGCTAAAATAAAACGTTTCTTTGCTTTTTAAAAGCAAAGGGTCTGTTCTTTCTTTTGATATATTGCATGTCTTTAGATATTCATACAACAAAATATTCTAGGGCAGGGACGTGCACAGACATTTTGAGGGGCAGGGGCTCAAGTGAAATAAAGGGCACTTCTCATAATTACGTATTTTTTTTTCTTTTTTTAAACAAAAAAGTATATATATGTACGCAACTCTAACTTCCTTTTTAAAAAATGAATTTAAAAAGTTAATTAATTTTATCTTCCTCAAACTCACGCAATTGTTTCATTTTCAAAAGATGTCTACAAAATAATCAGTTCACACAGAAACCATGGTCTCCTTAGTATTCACTAGGTTTATAGAGCAGCAAAGGAAACCATTCCACAATGTGCATGTTTTGAAAACATTTTCTATGCTACTAGTTTCAAGTATATATTTATTAATTGTTTAAATACTTTTTGTTTCACAAGCAAAATAACTTTTTAGCTTCACACAACCAAGCATCAGAATACTGAATTGCCTTAATGTTTTAATCAAATACATTAATATTATTATTGCTATGCATGTACACACACAGACACATACACAATAACTGATGGTGACTGACATGGACTTAGTTTCACATTTGAGGAGCAGGGAGGACTATCATCAAATAAAACCTTCAAAATCCACATTTAGATGGAGTTTGTTTTAAACCTACTACACTCTTAAAAATATTCTGTGGCTTAGTAAATATTACAGAAATATTTAACTTTATTAACTTAATAAAATCTCTGAAAATCTTACTTGATTGTTTTAATTAAACTTACCAAAATAATTGAGTAAAAATTCAATAGGCTAAAAGCCAATGTCATGTATGTATTTGTGGTTGTATGGAATACTATTTTATAAAGGTTTAGAGGAAATAAAAAAAAGTTAAATTACTCATAAATAAAAAGTTAATTTATAAATATTGTTATTTTTAATGTTTAATGTTAACTTATTTCTACTCAGTTTTATTTATTAATGTACCAGATGCAGTTACTCAGATTTACTACATTTTTTAGAGTGTATCCTCCATCTGTTTGCATCTGTAGATTTCTTCTAAATTCACCAATTTAGATTTCTAAATTTCAGGGGGAAAGACTCTTGATGTAAGTCATTAACTGGGGACGTTCTGTATGCAAATTAGGCATCAACTAGTTAAAATGCGCACATTTGCATCTAATTGACAGGGCAATGCAGGTAAATAGGATAAACAAAATAACTAAAGCATATCACCTGGTGGTGATATATGCTTATTTTATTACTAACTTATTTTATTACATGGCTTGGTTGAATTCCAATGCATGATTTGCGGTGTGTTATTTCTTGATAACAGACCGCTGTGCGGAGTATAACAGACCGTTGGCATGAAAAACGTTGCGTTGCTATGGACTCTAACCGTAGAGACTGGGCGTACTATTTTCTTTAGCGGAAGCAATACAATCGGGTTTTAATCGGGAGAGAGAGAGAGAGAGGGAGCGCTTCAGAACTCCTGCCCTGATATTTAGATATACTATTCTTCAATAAATATATTTGTTTGACAGGGAAGCTGTGCGCAAAAAGGAATATATATTATTTTTCAAAAAAAAAAAAAAAAACACCCCAGAAAAAAGGGCACTTTCTCTCCAGGAATAAAAAGGGCAGGTGCTCAAGCCCCCTTTGATGTCTATGTGTGCACGTGCCTGTTCTAGGGGCCATAAAGTTTAGGTGAAAATGATCAAAAACACTGGCGGTGGCTGGCAACTTAAAAAAAGAAAAAATGCTGGCGGCGAAAGAGTTAATATTCTCTATAATAAATGCACTGTTTAAATCATGTGGATGGTAAAGCCTAGATGAAGCAGTATTTAATATATATCACCATAAAAATGAGTTGTTAGTAGTATATGTGCGTCCCAATTCGTGTACTTATGTACTATTCTTTGCTGTTTTGTAGTATAAATCGTGCGTTCCAAATAGAATAAGTGCAATTTAAATACCCAGATGATGCTCTTAATTAACTGAAAAACTGAAGTGTGGAATGTTGGACATTTCATGCACTCGACTGTCGCAGCTTTAATTATGCAGCGGAGGGGGAGGGGCATCAGACTCTGATGTTTAATGACTAAATAACCTTATAAAGTTCAAACTCTACACCGTTGAGTAGTGTATAGTGCGTCATTTGCAAGCAGTATTATTATTGTAAACTAAAACAAACACTTATACAAAGACGGTGCATTCATGTTACGAATGAGAAAGTGAAATGCACAATATGGCGGAATAAGTCCCGCCTTCTAAATAAAAGAGCCAATCACCAACTGGTGAAGTCACCAATGCAACTGCCGTCAGAAGCTCCGGTTGCAATAAACACCGGTTCATTGTTTTAATTCAAAATATGAATAAATGCAATTGTTTTGCATAATGACCATGTAAAAATAAAGGACAAACACTCCATTTTACACCCCTTCTCAGTTTATTTTCAGTTGCATAAAAAACAAAAAAAAAACAGTCGATGACATCTTTGAGTGAGCCCAGATCTACAGTTCGGCCAGCTGACAAGGTTGCCACATCTGCTTTGCATGTCAATAAGATGCAAATGAAGATGATCTGCATTCAATAGTCTGGTGGGTTGCAGCACTGAAGAAGTCAAAGGTCACATGTTGCCTGTTGCTTGAATGGGGCGGAGCCTAATGCAAAACCCTGACAATGCACGACTGCTGCGAGGTGCAACTAGAGCAAATCAAATGAACCTCTAAATACAAAAAACAACAATTGAAATCATGTTTGAAAGACAAACACGCACTCACACGAGAGATGGTTTCATGAGCACTACATGCATGTATGTGCATAAAATCACTCTATGAGGGGGAATCTCACAAAAGAACAGGCCACAAAAAAATAAAATAAAATAATAATCAAAAGAAAAAAACAAACATATTTTGCATGAAGAAAACCTTAACTTTCTCCATGCAAAATATCCCTAGACACATTTCCTTTAAAATATGAGCCGGCCGTGCGTTCGTGAGATTCAACCCTCACGTGTGCGTTTGTCTTTTCATTTGGATTCTTGATGCAAGACAGAAAATACACAAACCCCAAACCTGCCGGCAAACCATGAGGTTCTGCGTGCGTTTCCTCCCCTAAATAAAGCGGGAGGCCACCAACTATTCACGAAAAATAGTTCAAAACACTTCCAATGCTCCCCGTCTAAAATTCATATTCATATGCCGTTTACAAGATTACATGTAGCTTATTCATAACTAGATGACTGGCTTGTGTTAAATCAATATCAATGCACACAGTCGTCAAAAGCCAGAGAAATTGACACGTAATATCTAGATATACCGTTAAAAGATTTGACCACCGTCCTCGGCAAACAAATTTGTTAAAAGTTAATAGTTTTAAATAGAACGACTTGCAAAAAACGACCACGGCAAAACGGCCTATATATTGACAGCCATTGTTGCTTAATTTCATTTCGACTCATGCTTGATTTTTTAACTTTTTCAACATCTCACATTGTCTATTTAGGAAGCTGAACATTGCAGGGCAGTAATAAAAGTCCTCTTCGCTGCACAGGCCTTTCTATCAGCAGCTCGCCAACTAAAGATTCGTCGTAAAACTCGCAGGGGTTTCCAAGGCCACTATTTTCTCCCAAAACCTGATTCTACCATTCATTCTAGCAAAAAGTGTTCGACTAACATTCGAAATCCTCCACAACCCGCGACACTTTTTACATACACTTTTATCTTTTTTTTTCTTTCTTAATTTTTTAAAGCAATCGCCTTAAAACAGTGCAAAACGAAAGTAATCCTGTGCAACAGATCTACTTCTAAAAACAAAAAACGCATTCATGAAAAACGAGTAGATGAATCATTCGGGAAAAACATCCTCACGTTCACACAAAATCGAATGCAACGTAAGATTTGTCGGGCAACACTTTACTTAAAGCCTTTATGTATAATTCATTATTTCAATGCATTATTAATGCACCTTATAAGGCATTGTATGATATCATGGATCATTGTAACTACAGTTATAATACAAATCTATACCTTTAGAAAGTATAATGCATTAAAACATAACCAATTTCAGATGTGACAAGACATCTGCAAATATAATGCATTTTACTTTGGTTACAATTATTTATGAAAAGATACAATGCATTATGACATATATTCACATTATAAATATCTTTATAATGCATTATAGATAAAGGCTTTAGTGTCACCATTTCATTTTTTCGGAATAATTTGCGTTCTGCTTGCATTTCACAAACGAAGCCTATTACATGTACATTTATACGTTTTTTTTGTAAAAAACAAAACAAAACAAAAAATGCGACTTCAAGAGTAAAAGAAAGTAATAATAATAATAACAATAATGCATAACATTAAGGACACTATTACACATTATAAACAGGGACGCGGCCCGAGACGGAACAGGAAGAGGAAACTCAAGAGATCCGACTGATGTTCGTGAAGAACCTGACCACTTCATGTCGAGTGTGTCCTCACACACACACACACTCTCAGCCATCTGCTGTGTGTGTTTATGACAAAAGAAAGCCTTGCTCCTTTGGAGTCAGCGTGACCCCAGCTGGACGCCCCGTGGGTCGACGGCGTGCTCCCGACGCCTGGGGGCCGAAACGGGACGGATGGATGAAGAAAAGACACTCTCCGGGGTTCACAAGCCATCCTGTGAACACGACCACGGAATATTTGAAAAATCAAAAGAAAGAAATAAGGATTTTGCTTAAAAAAAATGAAGCCTCTTTTTAGGACCATTTTTGGGCATTATTTTCATGAATATTAAGCACATCTGTACCTACAATTACCTCCCACCACACCCAAAAAAAACTTTAACATTAAAAATAAATAAAAAAATTCCCAAGAACTAATCATCCCTTCGTTAAATTCATGACAGTTAAGTATTTATGCATTATGCAATTTTAACAATCATGAAAATAATGCAAAAAAACGAAAAACTTTTAAAAGGCATCATGTTTAAAGAATTTTCCTTAAATTGAAGCCTATTACTAGGAACAATTCGATTTTGTTGCACTGTGATATAATAATAGTGCATTTGTAACGGAATTCTTAAAAAAACAATGAAATAAAAAAAATAAAAATCTCAAAAATTATCATCACTCTAATGCAAAAAAATACCGATGCATTAATTAAATTGTAAAGTATTTATACATCATGATATTTTTGGGGGGGAAATGTGCTTAACTGATGAAAATAATGACAATGCAAAAAAAAAAACTCAAATATAGAGAATGAAATTCAAAAAATTAATAGAAATGGTCTTATTCTCAAAATTATCATCACTCTAATGCAAAAATAATGATGCATTAATTAAATGATAAAATATTGATGAAAAGGGTTAAAAAATAGGCTTCATTTTTTGTGCAAAATACATTTTTTCTTTAGATTTTTGTTTTCATTTCATAGATTTTTCTTTAGATTTCTCTTTCTGTTGATATTTTGTCTAGAAAGAACAGCAGACTGTGTGCATGCACGTCTAATGACTGTCTGGTTTTGCGTCTGTATGTCTGGGTCAGCTCATGAATATGCAGATGTGAAGTGTGAACATATACATATTCATTTCAATCTGCATATTTTACCCTCTGACCTCTGACCCTCATCCCACAACGTCCTGTCTCATCCATCCTATTGCAGAATGCTTGTGTGTGTGTGTGTGTGTGTTGTAGTGTGTCCGTGGCCTGTAGTGGTTAGTTAGACGAGTCTCTGGATGTGTGTGTGTTTGTGTGTTGCGCAGTGGTCAGGCCGTGAGCTTCTGGATGGTTCTGTTGTAGTATGCAGTGGTCAGCGCCTCCAGCGGGCTCCAGCGGTGAGCGTGAAGCTCGATGACCTCCATCAGGAGCGAGCGCGTCAGCTGGGACTCGGCCGGACACAACATCTTATCCCGCACCGCGGCCAGCAGCTCCGTCATCATTTCGGGAAGCTGCTCCTCCAACAACCGGCCCGTGCTCTGGAGCTGCAAGAACAACCAGACGAGAATCAGCAATGAGACAAACACAAGGTTTCATGTTCTCTTATGAAATGATTATCTCTGGGAAAAAGTGCGAGACTGTGACTCTGTGGCACCAAATATCAACATTTGTTTGAAAATATCCTGTAATATTCCTTTAAAGATGTATGGAGAAAGAGAGACAAAGAGGAGGCAGGAATCACTGAGTGGTTTTTAAGAGGAAATAAGATGTTCAAAGGGAGACAGACACACTCAGGCTCAAGGAAGGGTCAGAGGTCAACTCCACAGGGGGTACCGAGAAACAGATGCTAGTCTGAGTGAGAGAGACAGACAGAGACAGAGAGAGAGAGACAGAGACAGAGACAGAGACAGAGACAGAGACAGAGAGAGAGAGAGAGAGAGAGAGAGAGAGAGAGAGAGAGAGAGAGAGAGAGAGAGAGAGAGAGAGAGAGAGAGAGAGACAGACAGACTGGGCAGAAGCAGTCGGATGTCCAGACAAACTGTCTCCTGATGATCCGGTTTGCGGGCAGATGGGACATCATCCACACTGGACATCATATTGGTTTGTTTTGTATATATATATATATATATGTGTGTGTGTGTGTGTGTGTGTGTGTGTTTTGGATACATACACACACATACACACACACACACACATACATACATATATATATATATTTTTTTTTTTTTTTTTCATTTTTCATTTTTGTAACAACTGGTATATACTATTGATGTATTACCATTTTGAATATCAATCACGCTGATCAATTTCTTCACTCAAGTCGGCTCATGTTATGATAATATTTGCGCATCGGCATGCTCAGGTAAGATGATGTAAAATTATAACTTTCGCTTCTATTATCTTGCACTGACTCGTTCGCTAAACTGAACAGCCAATCAGAATTCTCTCTCACCGACGCCGATTCAACATGCTGAATCGACAACAAAAAATGTAATAATGGTGTCCGACTAGATCCAACGGTGCGTAACAATCAGATAAAACTGAGCCGACAGACACTCATAAACGCCTGACCGTCGGCTTGTTGTGTCCATCCATCAGTCTCTCTCTCTCCCTGATCTTGATCATTATGAATGCGTTACAGAAGTTTTCACGATCTCAGAGATGCTGTTAAACTCAACTCACCTCCATAGAACAGCAGAGAACAGCGTCCTCCTTCACCTCAGGAGACTCCAGGAGCTAAAACACACAGAAAACACTCCTTACTTCAGTGTGCGGTGCAGCGATTGACCAATCACAGTCAAGTATAAGTCAAGTCACCTTTATTTATATAGCGCTTTATACAATAATACAGATGGTTTCGAAGCAGCTTTACAGTGATAAACAAGAATGATGCAAACAGAATTCAGTTTCAGAAATTCCTCAATTATAGTTCATATATAAAGCAGCTCTACAGAAGTCAATGGTGTTGTTATTCACTGAGTCAGTTCAATGTTGATTCCATTCATAAACAGTTTTTCATACAACATAAAACATTTTTTTGTACATTTATGCATTTGGGAAATGTTTTAATCCATTGCATCAAAGATATAACTTAAGGCAAGACAGGTGATAGGGAAAAAATATTAACTATTTAATATCACCATACTTTCCCCAGTACATTAATAGTAGACAGAAGTTTTCTTAAATGTTATGTTTAAATATGCAAATGGTGCATTATCTAATTATATACGCCCTAAATTGGTTGATTATGATTTCACTTTTTTAACATTAGTTAGCGTGTAATATTGCTGTTTGAGCATAAACAACATCTGCAAAGTTACGACACTCAAAGTTCAAAGCAAAGGGAGATATTTGCTTTTAAAGAAATCGCTTTTTAAGGACTACAACAAACGGCTGGCAGGGACTACACGAGCTTCCTCCCGGGTTTGTGACATCACAAACCCTAAAATTAACATAAACCCCGCCCCCTGAACACGATTTATAGATTATCATGACAGAATATGCTAATCAATGACTAGAAGATAGTTTGAACATAAAAGGCTAAAAGTTTTTGAAATTTTCAGTGCATGTGTGTGTGAGGTAAAAGGACACAAGCTGTTGAAGCTCCGCCCCCTGTGCCGGAAGCAGCAGCTCATTTGCATTTAAAGGGACACACACAAAAACGGTGCGTTTTTGCTCACCCTCAAAAAGTGACAATTTTAACATGCTATATAAAAATATCTGTGGGGTATTTTGAGCTAAACCTTCTCATACACACTCATCAGAGACTTTACATCTTGTGAAAAGGGCATTATACCACCCCTTTAAAAGCTGGTTCTGGTCGGTTGGCTCATCCACATTTTCAGAACAGACTTACACTGATACAGTAAAAGTGGCGACATTAACTGTTCGTTTACAATTGCTTAATGCCTTGGAAGCACGTGATTATGGTAAGGGGCGTTACATTTCCGTCACGCGCTTGAGGTGTTTGGCCAATCACAACGCACTGGGTCAAGCTGGCCAATCAGAGCACTCAGAGCTTTTCGGAAGGAGGGGCTTTGCAGAAATCAGTGTGTTTCAGAAGAACTGGGAATAGATGAGATGCAATAATGCACAGGGTGTGAAAAATAATGTCTTTTGTTTTTTAACATTAAAGCATGTTATACTACAGGGCCGTTGAATGCTTGAATCTGATTGGTTGACGAACGTTCTAAGGTGTGCATTATTTTCAGGGAAACGCACAGCTAAAGTAGTTCCAGGCAGGTCTTGACCGCATTACAGTTCCATATCACTTCGCGTAGTTAACGGTAATAACGGAAAATAGGATACAATTCATAACAATAAAAAGCATTTAGCCCCATGCGCTTGATCTGCAATTTTCAATGTCTAGCTTCACAATCAATAGAAACATGCAGTTTAATTTTAATAAATAAAGTATATAGTCCTGTCTATATTATAATCAATAGAAAACTAAATATAGGCTAAATAAATGGATAGTCCTGCAGTACGGATTTTTATTGCAGATAATAATAAATAAATAATTATTTATAGGCCCACTTGTTAAAAGGGCTTTGTGTTTCATTTATTTGGCTATAGTCTACTGTCATCTGTCAATGAAAAAAAAAAAAAAAAAAAAAGGAATGACCGAATTAATTAAAACGAATTAAATTAATAAATAAATAGGCTAATAATACTGACGCACATGCTTTTCTGTCTCATTATTGCAACATCTCTCTCTAATAACTGCATTAATAACTGCATAAAGCCGGGGACACACTTTAAGGCCGGTTATGAATGCATTTTGATACTTATGACTGATAATGCCCAAACGCGCGTTCAGTCTGTGTTCAAAGTCGGTGTTTAAAATCTGTAGTCGATGAAAACAGTCAGAGAATGTGTCAGCTAGTCGTGTGTCCCCAGCATTAGTGCATTAGTCTGCTATCAGTGGCTCAAACCTCCGTTACTAACTCTAAAATGACGTTTTGGAATTAGCAACGGAGGCAGTGGACTAGATGCGTAAGAAATTAGTCCTACATACAAGAGCGTTTTAATGACAAAAACTTTACAAACGTCTTGAAATACATAATCTGAACAATGTTTCGAGGTGTGGTAACTGTAGTATAAGCGGAATAATTGACTTCAGGCCGTTGAATTATTAGAAAAATAATGCACACCCGAGGTGAACGGCCACTCCGCTTCGTGACCGCATTACCACCTCGGGTGTGCATTATTTTTCTAATAATTCAACGGCCTGTCGTCAATTATTCCTTACTTAACCTATTCTATTACACCCAATAAACAAAGTAATGACCTTTATCTCTTTTTATCAGTACATAAATCTATAAATGCTATATGACCAAAATCCTCTCTAAAAGCCTTCAGAATATAGATAGAAATAAAACTGTAAAGTTTGGTGCATGTAAAGCTGTTGAAGTGGAGATTTCAGACTCACAGCCTTTAAATGTATGTATTGCAACTGAAATCTATACAGACACAAAATAGATAGTGTATTTTGGACGTTTTCTTTTCACTAGTCTGAAAGAAGACGAGTTATGGAAGCAAACTTGTCTGCCTGTAATGTCTTGCCTTCCCTGGGAAATGAACGCTGCTAGTGCCGCGCTCTGCTGTTTGAGCTATTAGAATATGCATCTTTAATTTGCACAGTTGAACAGACTTCAGCTTTCAGGAGGTCTCTGCTGGTAATCCAGATGTATATATAGACCACACATCAACACACGAATCATCTTTCACTTCCTCTTTCACTGTTCCTCATAAACCACCAGCCAACAGACGCCAGTGAGACCAATATCACCCGAGTACAAGTCTCAACCCCAGACAACTGTTGTGACAGACAGAAATGTGCTCAGTCTGACCACAAAAACAGAAGTGAAACTCACTAAACAGGACAAATACACATTATTATTCAGCAACTGAGTCTGATGCAACATGCATTTCTCAGTTTCAAAGGGAATTTTAAACTATTTAAAAAATATGCAAAGGGCCCCAAAGATGACCAATGCAATGAGACGGAATGAAAAAAATCCCGAAAAGCAAACAAATGTAAGCATTTAGTAATGTTCTCAACGTTATGGTTTTCACTAAAAAATAGCAGCTATTCTAATCCTGTGGTCTGGTTTCCCATATGTCTTTTCCCGTAACAGACACAATGTCATTGGACATTATGTAAGAATGTTCTTCTCGTCTTGGCCAACATGTTTGTGTAATGCAAAATTGCTGATTTGACCCAGACACACATGAACTGTGTTCAACATCGCCACAGCTCATTAATGATAATCATTCATTCAGAAATTGTGCTGAAAGTTCTTCTTTTTCCATTTATATTGCTATAGGGTTCTCATTTGAATGACGAAACAGAGCTAAACACAGACACTGAACACAAATTAAAACTAGACGTTGATTCAATCAGACTGGATCCTCATAGTCTAGAGCTCGGCTTTAGCAGCGTTTGGGAAAGTCTAAAGAGAGACTATTAATGACACAAATATATTATGATTGTATATTAACATGTGCATCTCAAAGTGATACTACTACCATTACTACTAATAATACAATCTATTAAAATATGAATTATTATTATTAAAAAATATATTGGTTTTATAACATTGCTTACTAATAAATATAATAATAACACTCAATAAATATTCATTATTATAATAAAAAAAAATTGGTTGCATGATATTGCTCAATAATAATAATAAAGTATTATTATTAAAATGATCTTGGTTGTGTGATATTCCTTAAAATGCTGCTGCTGCTACTACAACTACTAATAAATATTTTAACATATTATTATTATTTGAGATGTTGTGAATAATAATAATAATAATAATAATAATATGTATTAAAATATGTATTCCTATTAGAATATAAATTACTATTATTTTGAGGAATATCATACAACTAATATATTTTATATACTTTATTTGATAAAAAAAAAAAGGTTTTGTTGTAAATTAATTTTTATACTGTATTTTATTTTGATTACACTTTAAAAGTTTGATTAAATTGTTAAAGTTCTTATGAATTCATTGCATTAGAGACAATTTTTGATGTTGGATTTTATAAAACACAGAATCAAAAGAAAATAAAAATGATTTATGGCCCTAAACTAAAAGGTAGCTTATTCTGCGAAGTTATGTTTACGTGACAAACATGTGGAATGCATTTCATTCCCCATTACTTATGATAAATATTGATATAGAATTATATGGAAAACATTTTTTGTGATAATATTTTGCCCATATTGCCCAGCCCAGCTATTAGTGGTGGTAAAGTCAAGCATCACTATTGCTATACCTTATATACCAAACTTAACGAGACTTAAACACCTAACGCTGAGAGATAAAGTTGTATTTTAAAACTTGTACAGCTTTCACACGACTTCAGAAGATTTGTGGACTACTATAATGATGTTCTTGAGCCTTTCAGGCCGTTCTGATACGATAGCTCTTGCTACTGAAGGTGGATCTGTGTGTGTGTGTGTGTGTGTGTGTGTGTGTGTGTCTGAAGAGGTTTACTGAGACGACTAGCAGAACGCTGGGCGGGAAAAGCACTCAGGCAGTGACACAGGCAGCCCTTTGTGAGGCAGGGGGCCTGCAGGGGCCGGTGGACCACGCTGATCAAAGCTGACGCGAGCGGGTCTGGAGACCGTCTCATAAAACAGCTGACAACCTCCCGCACAAACACACAAAAACCAGGAATTTCATTCAAGCAGACTCGCTCTCAAAATATACCTTACTTCAGGGGTTACCACAACAACAATATCCAAAACATTACAGCAGACATTTATACAGATCATCTACTTTAAGGGACTTTTTTCCCCCCTAAAGTACACTTATAATGTTACTGTTTATGTTGTGAATATTACAGTATTTCTGAATAGTACATCACTCTTTGGTTTCAAAAGACAATATGACCCCTTTACTTTTGGTCCTGACTCTTAGTAAATGTGGCAAGTAGTGATTCTTCAGAGAAAAATTAACAAACCAAAAAAAAGGAAGAAGGGGCTTTGCTAACATGATCAAACGTCAATTAGCTGGATGTTAACCAGACGGCAGAGTCTGCGCAGTACGTTCTGCTCTTTAAAACGTTTGATCTAGTCTAATGAAAACACACACACAAAAAAAAAAACTGCATTTGTTGAGAAAATCAGTGTCAAAATTATAGTACAGCCTGCAGTTAAGGTTAAAGAGTCTTACAGGGTTCACTAATTTCTATGAGTTCCAGTCGTTTCTGATTACTGAACATTTAAAAAGAAATTTATATATACTTCTGGAACAGATTTCTATTCGTATCTCAGGAGTCAAAACTTGAAATTTAAAGATTTAAACAATTACACTTATTTCCAAAAAAAATCTATACCTACCAGATTAAAAATAAAATAAAAAATACTTGTGTGTATATATATATTCAAAAAACAGTTCAAATGTTTGCAGTAAGATTTTTTGGTAACACTTTACTTAAAGCTTTTATGTATAATGCATTATAAAGGTATTTATAATGTACGTTATAATGCATGACATATTTTTATATTTAATTGTAACCAAAGTTAAAATGCATTTTAATATTCAGATTCCTTGTTGCATCTGAAATTGGTTATTTAGGTTTTAATGCATTATACTTTCTAAAGGTGTGTTCAATTAATAGATAAGTACTATAATGTATTATAACTGAGGTTAAAATTATTCACGAGACCATAAAATGCATTATAAGGTGCATTACAAGGTATGATTAATGCATTAAAAATACTTTTATAATGCATTATGCATAAAGGTTTTAAGATTAACCCAATCACCTGAACAATAATTGCAAGAAATGGAGGACCCTTACATTCCAGCATATTATAAATAGAAAACCAAGTCAGAAAGTACCCAAAAGTCTCTGAATCTATGATAAGATATACCAGACCTGAATCCATGGCCCGCGGCGTTTGAAGGAGTGAACATGTATATTGGTGTCTAGAGGTTTCTAGTCCTGGTGGTCTGGGGTAATTACTGATGGGGTCTCCTTATGCTGTCTCCAGGGTAACCGCTGCTTTAAGTCTAGAGTTATATAGTCCATAATGACGTCCCCAGAGAGCAGGAGCAGAGCTCGTGTTACAGAAACCACCTCAAACTAACCTCATACGCGAATACAACTCCACATCAGAATCAATATAATGAAGAACATAAAGGCAAGGCTGTAATTATCTCCCTGAAGACTACAGAAATTAACATGATCCTACATGGTCAAACTCTCTACTAGCACAGAGACATATTTTAAAGAAGACCTATCTATGCCCTTTTAGAAAGCCTAAATTTTGTTTTTGGGCTCTACAAGAACAGGTTTTCATGCGTCATTATTCTCCTCATATTCTCCATTGTTGCAGCTCCTCTCCTCCCAGTCTGTCAGTAACGCTCTGTTTAGTTTCTGTCTCTATGAAGCCCCTCCTTCTGAAAAGCACACTGTGCTCTGATTGGTCGACTGGAGCAGTGTGTTGTGATTCGCTACCAAAGCAAATCCACTTTACAAGGACTGTCCTAAAGACTGAGTCTTGAGCTGGAATTGATACGGTAAAACAGACGCCACAATTACTGTACGTATCACTGTCTATCAAGTCCTGAGCTAAAATTTAGATATGTTAATGGGAAATTGGTTTCTGACACACACAGTAAGCGGTCGGCCAATTACAACAGACTAGGCCATCTGACCAATCAGAGCAGAGTAGACCAATCACAACAGACTGGGCCATCTGACCAATCAGAGCAGAGTAGACCAATCACAACAGACTGGGCCATCTGACCAATCTAATCACAACAGACTGGGCCATCTGTCCAATCAGAGCAGAGTAGAACAATCACAACAGACTGGGCCATCTGACCAATCAGAGCAGAGTAGACCAATCACAACAGACTGAGCCATCTGACCAATCAGAGAAGGGCAGACTCGTGGAAAGGAAGAGTTTAAAGAGACCGGATCCTTTATCGACTGTTGCAGACACTGTGAGAAAAGAGCTGATGCTGGTCGGATATTATGAAAAAATGAATGTGTTTTTGACCTTGAATGCATGTAAACCTGTTGTAGGAGACTGCAAAACAAAATTAGTAACCTTTAAAATAGCAAAAAAAAAATAGATTGCATCTATAAAATCAGAAACACAAACTTCAGCTATCCTAATGCATTTACATCTTGAGTTTTCTCTCTTACCACTAGAGCCTTCCAAAACTATTAATGAATAGTGTAGAACTTGCATATGTGAGTTCTAGCTGTGTGCAACCAGGTAAAAGTGATGAAAATGCACAAAAGAATCCAACAAAAGGGTTTTGAGAAGATCAGAGATGCGTCCAACCCTTCAGCTCAAGCAGCTTTCAAATGAACAACAGACGCTCTCTTCTCTCCCTCCCTCCATTCATCCTGTCTTTTATTATCTCCCACACCCTCAGTGCTCCAAATACACCTGTCAGCTCCACACTACAGCTGGATCACCTGTAATTACCCGACCTGCTCTGCCGGTCCACACAACACACACTTCACACACCTGGCTGAGACGTAATCGCTGTCACACACTGACACAAAGTGCCTGTTCAGACTCCCAGACCATCGTGTCGGGACGTGCCGATACGAGAGCCGAACGGGATGTTAATCCGGCTGCGATCCTGAATAGCGGCATTCATACGGCACAAACACACACTGAACTCTCACCCAGATCGCGTCTCTTTGATGTGGAGCGGCTGAAGAATCAAACTTTGGCTTTTGACGGATCACGTCTGTCATCAGCTGAACAACTGACAGGATTCAGCCCAGACAGGGAAGCCCTATTCACCAGCGCTCGGGGCATTTCACCAGACAAAGATCATCTTTAAGTCTTAAAGGGGGTCGGATAATGAAAAAACGATTTTTTCTTAATCTTTTGAAATGAGTTTGATGTATTGTGAAAAAAATACAGTAAATTTCACAAAGCAAAACTACCTTGCAAGTAGAGTTGCATGATTATACACGAAAATAAAAATGAAGTGCGCCACTTCCCAAACTTGTAACAACCACATAAATAAAAGCTTGATGGTTTAAAGTTTGAAAATGAAGAAATTAAAACAGCCATAAATATTAGAATTGTAATTTTACAGTTGTACCATAAAATTATTTATCTAAAATATTTTTATTTTAGAGTGAAATATTACAATAGGAATATCTTGTTTTAATATTTTTATTTTGTAATAATAATAATAATAATAACAATATTATTATTGTTAATAATAATAATAATAATAATAATATCATACTCATATATATAAAACATTTTTGGCCAAACAAATTTAAAGCCCTACAAATTTAAATCGCATTTAAAAAAAGAAAATGACTTTCTCTAAATCGCGCAGCCCTACTTAAAAATATAAAAAATGATTTACGGTCATCAGATAAATACAATTGAATACACAACTATTCACATTTACATGTCAACAACACCTATTCAGTGTTCAGCAACATGTTCAGTTATGGTGAGTTAATACATAGGAAATAAACATTATCATTGCTAAACAGCAAAAGATTTAAAGGGGTCCTATTCAGATTTTTTATATTTTCAACGTTCTTCAGTGTGTAATGTTGCAGTTTGAGCATGAAAAAGCTCTGCAACGTTACAAAGTCTTTCCAGCAGGAGTTATTCTCTATATCAGTGTCAGTGTCTGACATGCGATCGACTAATCGCAACGCAAGCTCCAGTCGACCAATCAGAGCACAGTGGGCTTTTCAGAAGGAGGGGCTTCATAGAGACAGGAAGTGAACAGAGCGTTACTGACAGACTGTGAAGAGAGGAGCCACAACAATGGAGAATATGAGAGAAATAATGAACATTTAAGCATGAAAACCTGTTCTTGTAGAGCCTGAAAACAAATCAAGACTGTAAAAGGGCATAATAGGTCTCCTTTAATGATAAAGAGTAAAATGTGTAGGAATTTGTTTTGATATTTTGATCTCTTTCTGACTGTTGTTTCATGAGTTGCTGTGACATTTTAATCTCACATCCATCAGAGCGAGATGTGTTCTGTCAGGAAGTCAGAGTATTTAATCAGAGTGGATTCTACATACAGCGCTTCCCTTTGGCCTGTGGTTGATGAGGTGTGTGTTGTGTACCTCTCGTAAGCAGGAGTAGATGGGACACACCAGCACTCTGAACGGCTCTCCAGCGCTGCTCCTCATGGTGCCGAACACTTCACACAGAAACGTGATGAAGCCCAGCCAACACTCCACATCTGTCTGCTGGAGCTCCTCACGACGCTTGAAGTCCCTCTGGAGAGGCACACACAGCAAGGTCAGCATGTGCACGTCAACACACAACACACTTTTTGAAAGAAGTCTCTTCTGCTCACCAAGGCTGTGTTTATTTGATCAAAAATACAGTAAAAATAAGTCATATTTTATTATTACAAATGTTAAGAGAACCATTTTCTATTTGAATATGTCTTAAAATGTAATTTATTCCTGTGATCAAAGCTGGATTTTCAGCATCATTACTCCAGTCTTCAGTGTCACTGTTTTGCTGAAATCAAATATTATTGGTGCTCAGTTATTAATAATGGTTCTTATTATCAATGTTTCAAACTTAATATTTGATATGCTTAATATTTTTGTGGAAAACGTGATGCATTTTTTTTCAGGGGTCTTTGATGAATAGAGTTTATTTGAAATACAATCTTTTGTAACATTATAAATGTCGTTACTGTCAATTTTGATCAGTTTAATGCATCCTTGCTGAATAAAAGTATGAAGTTGTTGTTTTTAAATCTCATTTACATCAATCTTGAGCAGCAAATCATCACATTAGAATGATTTCTGAAGGATCATGTGACACTGAAGACTGGAGTAATGATGCTGACAATTCAGCTTTGATCACAGGAATAAATTACACTTTACAATATATTCACACAGAAAATGGTTATTTTATATTGTAATAATATTTCACAATATTACTGATTTTACGTCCAAAAAATGCAGCAGTGGTGAGCATAAGAGACTTCTTTTAAAAAGTTTATTTTTTTAATCGTTAGTGTATATTTAGAGAACACCAATACACAGAGACTCCAACAAACAGATGTTTTTACATCCATTACATTTCCCAGCATGCCTGACTCATCCTAATGATACAAAAATACTTTTTATTTCTCTCTCTCACACACGCACACACACACGCACACGCACACGCAGCTCGTCTCTGTTCTGCGATAAGCCGTCTGTGTGTTAGTGGCAGATTGCTAAATGAGTCGGAGCAGACATGTCCTTTCACTAGGGTCAGAGACGCTTGCATCTGTGTGTATCTGTTACATAATCCCGTCAGAACGAAAGCGTCTGCTCCAGCGTCATACGGGTGAAGAGCACCGGTTTATGTGAGGACGAACCGGATGATTCATCCACCAACACACACTCAAACTCCAGACTGATGCCTGAGACACAGTTAAAGGGGCTACTACATGTTAAAAGGCAAAAAAGAGATGTGTGTATCATGACTTTATCCGTTTAAACAATTACACTTCTGTTCAAAAGTTTGGGATCGGTAAGATTTACTTTTATTCAGCAGGGATGCATTCAAGTGAGCAAAAGTGACAATAAAGACATTTATGATGTTACAAAAGATTACTATTTCAAATGAATGTTGTTCTATTTATCAAAAAATCCTGAAAAATGCATCACCTTTCCATAAAAATATTACTAAATAAGTAGAAAAGTTTGCCTTTTTTAGATACTATGTAATGCTACTGTAATACATTATATAAAATCATTAAAAATATTCTAAATTATTATTTTGTATATAGTTTTTAAGTTTAATTGTAGTAGATGGCTTTAGTACTTTTCCTTCATGATCCTGTTATTGACATCTGCAGCATGGGGTTTGTTTGCGACGGCGCGTTTGTTGGTCTGTGTGTGTGTGTGTGTGTGTGTTGTGTGTGTGTGTAGAGCAGGATGTGTGTTTTGGCCGCACCAGCAGCAGGTCAGAGCTCTGGTATCACATCACTGTAAGTCTAACAGTCAGTTCCCAAAAACACTGACAAAATACTTAGAGCTTTACCACCAAAACCAGTGTACAGACAGACTGACCCCAAACAACACAGACAGAGACACGGCATGTCTCCCTGCAGCGATAATAATACACTAACTAATTAAAAGGGTCGTATATTTAAAGCATTGTGTGTTTTATCACCCAGAACTAACTGAAATAAGTTACTAAACAATAAATTACTGAAATTGAAATAAAAATAATAATAAATGAAAGCTACATGTACGTATTTCATATATATAAAATACATATGTATGTATGCATGTATGTATGTATATGTGTATGTATATATGTATATGTACACACACACACACATATTTAAATGACAGAAGCACATAACAAAATTACTAATACTTTAAAATTAAAATGTAAACTGAACTTAAAAAATTTAATAAAAAATATATTAAGCTATATATATATATATATATATATATATATATATATATATATATATATATATATATATATATATTTATTAACTAAAATTAAAATGAATACTGAAAATATATTTAAAAAAAAGCTAATTCAAAAGATTATAATTGAAAATAATACTAAAATAACGTTGGTCCACACATAACCTGTAAAGTTAGTTTTTCAAAAACAGGCTTTTATTTGTTACTAAAAATTATAAATTGTATGCAATTTTATGGTGTCGTTTT
>NC_137138.1:5050560-5070560 GCF_949319135.1 Squalius cephalus | reverse complement strand
TTGATGATAGAGACATCCACACCACAAATATAACAATAACCACAGAGAAGATCAATATTTTCAAAATGATTTTCAGCTGATTAACAGAATGTCTTTATGTGTTGGTGTGTGGACATCAATAGAGTTTCTTTACAGTGTGAACAGGCCTTAACCCCAAATATGAGCATTAGTAATAGTGATGATTGACTTAAATACCACGACTAATAAACTGCAGCCACACAGAGTGTGTTTGTGAATGTGTGTAATGATTTACAGCAGATGTGAGTCAGTGTGTAATCACCCCGATCTCCATGTTTGCACCAGTCTGACGGGATGATCTATCTTCACCAGCAGAACTCCAGTCATCCCGATCAACACTGGATTACGGCTTTACATTCACACACGCCTGTGTGTACATTACATGTGTTTGCACACATATAGACACGCTGACATGTGCTGTCTGCGTCCGCATGCATTAAGAGCACTGAATGCGCTACGTAAGGGTTAATGCCCGACGAGGTGTCCATTGTCAGGTATTAATGGACGACGGCGAGGCATGAACCGTCCGAAACGCAGAGAAGTATTATCCATTTATACCTGACAATGGACACCTCGAAGGGCATTAACCCGCTTATACCATGGTCACTTGTCAAATAACACATTTTTAAATCATTAGTTTATATTTTAATTAGTTTTACATGGTATAATACACGTTATGTGCGTGTCATTAATCATTACGTCTGTGTGAACAAATGTTAGTGTCACTGTCTGCAATAATCAGACTTTGTAAGAGAAGACAATATTTGGATTCAAGCCATTTAAACAAGTTACAAATTGCACAAACAAAATTTAATGAACTCCATCCAAGTTAAGTGCAAATTGAGTTTCAATCGTATTTTTCAGGCATCACTGAAAGCAAAAATCTGCATAAAGCCAATCTAAACATATTCAGGATTTCTGGACCAATGAGATTTCACTATGACTAAACAAAAACCAACTTGTACAGCAACATATGTTAATATAGAATTCAATAAATGTATCTAAAGACCTAAATCTAAGATTATAAAACAGATAGTTCTGGTCCTTGATTCTGATTGGTTGAGCCTGTGACCTCATTACATCAGTATTATTGCACCACTGCATCTAAATATTAAAATACATTTTTTTTTGACTAACCTTTTTATAAAATCAATAAACCCCGTGAAGCCGTTGTTAGGCAATTTATGCTTTATGTATTTGAATTGCATATAAAATTTCCATACATTTGTATTACACAGATTTAACTGACAAAACTTAATGTGATGCATATTTTTCATATTTTTATATGCATATAAATAAAATAGGTAAGAAACGGGTAAGATTTCTGCACTAAAAAAAAAAAAAAAACAAACAAACAAAAAAAACACCATGGCATAAATTAACTATTTACATAGTAATTTTATTTAAATAATAAATATATTTTCAAAATGCAATTATTTATGCTTAGAATCAGCTTAAACCTGTTAATTGTGAAAACAATTAAATGTATTCAAATAAAAAGTATGAGCACGGTTAAAATAGTGTATCTGTGGAACAAGCGATATTTAATTAGTTAAAATGTATGAGATCGAAAGAAATTTGATTTAATGATGAAAACATAAACCTGATTACTGTGTATTTAAAACACATTCAGTTTATTAGGACTATTACAGAAATCTTACCGATGTATCACTGACAAACATGCATCAGATTAAGTTTTTTAGTTTATGTTCAAACTGTAATCTAAATGGATGGACATTTTCTATGCAATTCAAATACATAAAGTTAGGCTTAAATGTCTAGATTTATAGCAATAAAGAAATTAGAGGTTTTTGCAGGCTATTTGTACCATATTCCAGCACTGTTGTGCACAATCTTCCAGTGAAGGAACAAGGTCAATCTCACTGCTTCTATGAAGAGCAAACAAGCGTACAGAGGCCTGGAGCGAACACGCAATGACCATCGAAAATCGACAACATCAGTGGACACTTCAAAGACTAACGTCTTCACTAGTGACCGTTAACCTACATAACCTCACACACACATGATGCCACACACACGGGAATCTCCTCGCTGCGAGGACAGGTTTTACGTTTGATTGACAGCTTTAGAGCGAGACATCCAGGTTAAGGTCATGTTTGACCATGGTGTTTTGGTTTTACGAGGGGTTAATTTTAGGGGAGATGCACACTGAGTGTGTTGAATGACAGCTTGAAAATAAGACGTCGAGGTGCTGACCGTGACATTCTCCAGGCTTTATGTGGGTTAACCCTTGGCGTCGCTCCACGGGAACATCATTTTGTAATTATGTTTTAGAAAGAAGTCTCTTCTGTTCACCAAGACTGCATTTATTTGATCAAAAAATACAGTAAAATAGCAATATTGTGAAATATTATTAAAATTTGAAATAGCTGTTTTCTATGTGAATTTATTGTAAAATGTATATTAATGCATATTAATGTATATTAATTAAATGTTAATTTCTTAAAATATAAGTAAAAAATAACTTTATATATATATATATATATATATATATATATATATATATATATTATATATATACACACACACACACAAACTGTTTATATATAAACAGTAACCTATTCTGCAATAAAAAGACATGCAGTTTTAACATTTTAACTAATTTCATCAAGTGTTCAAGGCAAAAAAAAAAGTGTTAAAAAAAATTGGATGAAAAGAATCTTTGAAGAAAAGTTTAAAGCTACACTGTGTAATTTTTTTAGTTGATTCTTAGCAAAAAACTCTTAGTTTTTTCAAAAATAAATGCTCATTATGTATATTTACTTCTTTCAAGTAATAAAGTATTCTTGTAAGTTTATAATCTGCCATTGAAAGTACATACGGGTGAGGGGTTCGAATGCTGGTCGCCATGTTGCCCCTCCATCTTGAAACTACATTAGCCAAAGAGGGACATACCTGTAAATTCAAGCTTCGCCTTTCACGCTTTACACTCAGTGACACCGTGACGAATGCGAGGGGGAGATTACTCGCGACTGCCGGCAGATTTGAAAGATTGCTGATGGAGGATCACGCCTATTTTCGAGGACATGTAGCAGAGTCGCCAAGGAAGCGAAAGAGAGAATTAAAACGTCAACGCGACAGGCAAATCAAAAAGACCAAAGTCAATACTGGAGTAACTTTTCCCAGATGGAAAGAGCTCATGAGGAGCAAAGATTTTAAAACAGACGCCGAAGTTGCCTGCTTTCTTCTCGGCAGGTAATTCAGCCTATTTGTGTAAGTTCAAAGTTTTATAGTTGCTTGTCTAACCATAGCATGGTTGTGCATAACGCCAGAACGACCTCTAGTATAACTTGCGTTACTTTTCCTCACGTCAATGGTGAAAAAGTATTGTTTACCTTGTAACATAAATCTGTGCTGCAACAGATCACAGGTGATAGTTTTAAAGGCGCAATTGGACGAAGTCGAACTGGAAGCCATGTTAATCTTGGAATAATACGGCCACCGTAGGAGTTAAAACGCCCTCGGAATTGAAAGGAACAGAAACTAATATTCACTGGGTAGTCATATACAATTTCAGCGCTAGATGGGGGAAAATATCACACAGTGTAGCTTTAATTTGGAGTTGATTATGATGAAGTCCTTAATTGTGTTTTGGAGAGGAGTCAAAGCATTTCTGTTTAATTAAAATCAAACATCTGCTCAACAGAATCACATGCGAGAGACTTCAGATACATGAGGTGAATCAAGATCTCAGTTCGATGAAGAAATTAACCTTAATAAACCTAATAAACCCAACAGAACATCTTAACCAGACGTGACACGAAAAAATAACACACCATTTCTTCTATATTATTGTTTTGTTTTAACCTGCAATGACAATTACAAGCACAGCATGATAATGCAGGGTAGCTCCGCCCACACTGAAATCTCATTGGTCCAAAACCTTGCTCTATATAGTTGTATATTGAAATATGTTAGTAGTGTGTTGAAACTCATGGTTATGGTAAGGGGCGGGACATTTCCCGAACACACTCTAGCGCTTGACCAATCACAACACACTGCTCAAGCCGACCAATCAGAGCACAGTGTGCTTTTCAGAAGGAGGGGCTTCATAGAGACAGGAACTAAACAGAGTGTTACTGACAGACTGGGAGAAGAGGAGCTGCAACAATGGAGAATATGAGAGAAATAATGAACATTCAAGGATGAAAACCTGTTCTATAGGGATCTCCCAGTCACGTGACCTCTAGCCGCGTGTCAGCCATTTTGACGGAATACTTCAGCGCACCTACATACATGAGAATGCGGATTATCACATGTTTTATGACTGCGAATTGATTAAAATAATATAATAGTATATAATGGTCACTGTATTAATTATCTTGAGCCTGCTGTAATGTTCCTATAAATATATTTTCTTTCCAACTGTGCATTCTGAATAATAAATAGGCTAAATATATTTATCCACTAAGCTGCAGCAGTCATATGCTCGTCTTCCCATTAACAGTTTTTTTTTCTTCTCTTTCTGACATTTCTTACCTGTTGAGTTTACATTTTTTAATTAAATTGACTATAAAGATTGCTTGTGTGTGCTGGTGTTTATTCCAGTCTTTTAAAATAGTTGAATGAATGCTCGCGATCGTGCCTAGTAACGATGTTAAATAGGCTAACGTTAGGCTATTTAATCAATAACGTTAATGTACACCGGATAGAGGAGAATGACAGTCAACTACTTTGAATATTATAGCATTTTGGGCATAAACATGTAAATAATGAAAAGATTGACATTGAAAAATGACACAGAATGATTAAAATTAAAAATTTTTATTAAAATAAATAAATGTTCGTGGTTCACACTGATGTTATTCATTTGTTCTCACGCACTTCAGCGACGAACACTGACCATTATCTATTATTAGCACAGCGGCCGTCAGCTAACTCTTCACGCCATGTCATGACAAAAAGAAATATACAAGAGGAAGATAAAGGAATTAGTAATCGTAGATCCTTATGAAGCACCACAAGTTCTTTTTACAGACATTAAATGTGTAGAAAATCTTCCTGACATTGAGTTCGGTGACATTTACAGCTAAGTTACCTTATTCACTTCCCATCACGCTACACCGGAGCTTCATTAAAAGCATACACAAGCTTAGCAGGCTATCGGTATCACAGCATCGCTCGGGCATGATAGAAAAATAGGTGAATACAGAGCCATATTAGACATTCTCTGGTGAATATTTCACGACGACCTGTATTATGACCAGCGGTTTAGGATTTTCTATACCGTCAAAATGGCTGCTCCAAATGGCGTGACGTCACGCGGGACATCCCTATTAGAGCACAAAAACAAATAAAGACTTTCTAAAAGGGCATAATAGGTCTCCTCTATAATGGTGATTCTGATCATTTAAAAAAAATGTTTTAAACAAGACAGATTTCCATTTTTTTTTTGTATGTGTGTGTGTGTGTGTGTGTGTGTGTGTGTGTGTGTGTGTGTGTGTGTGTGTGTGTGTGTGTGTGTGTGTGAGAGAGAGAGAGAGAGAGAGAGAGAGAGAGAGAGAGAGAGAGAGAGAGAGAGAGAGAGAGAGAGAGAGAGAGAGAGAGAGAGTGAGTGAGTGAGTGAGTGAGTGAGTGAGTGAGAGAGAGAGAGAGAGAGAGAGAGAGAGAGAGAGAGAGAGAGAGAGAGAGAGAGAGAGAGAGAAAGACACTTAAGTTTTTTTAAGCAGAGCAAGAGCCAGATTGAATGGTGTCCACACCCAACCCTTCCCTACTCTCATTCTCACTCGGACACACACTCACACACACAACAATACAACAAGAAGTTATGTGAAAACCTCTTACATAACAGAAGCATAATGTGTCTGCTTTACACAAGATAAACCCTGACTGACAGGTCTGTCACTGATGGGAATCTCCACACTTCACGCCAGTTTCTCGTTTTCAAGTTAAAGAGTTCACTCACAGCAGAAACCATTTTAATCTGACACAAACCAAAATAAGACTGAGGAAGAGAAGCCTGCAATGCAAATCTGCTGATCAAAAATCGAAAAACAAATCCTTCCAAAATATTCAAGGGGACAAATAACAAATAAAAGATAGGCTGTGATAATTAAAGTTTCTCTGCATTTTGTCCAATTAAACATGCTGTTTACTCTAAGTCTATAACCCAAACTTTACTTCACAGAATACATACTAGATCTCCACCATGTAAAACAGATAATCTCTAGAAGAATCAGCCTCCATGTCTAGCAGCGGCTGACCGATATATCAGCCAGTATTTGGCTTTTTTAATTATTGCCATTTGACGATACATTTTTAGTTTTTGCAGGAAGAAGGACTTTTATTTTGATAGCGCTAAGAACTGTCAAAATAAAGTAACTATTATAATATGAGTTTATTATAACATTAAATATTATTAATAGAAATGTATTATTCTGTTTATTTTGTCATCAGTTTTTTAACATGATCAATTTATTTTAGTAAACATCAAGTCAAATTAATATAAATGTGTGTGTGTATATACATATATATAAAAAAATTATTTGTATATGTATATATATATATATAAATAAATGTATGCATGTATGTAAGCATGAATATGAATATATATATATATATATATATATATATATATATATATACACATTAATCAAATTAATATAAATATCAAAATATGCTTTTTATCAGCATTGGCCATCAAATAATAAGTTAATAATCAGTCGACCACTAATGTCTAGCACTCCTTTCACTCCACTAGATCTTCTCAAATCATTCCCATAATGATCTTCATTAACATTCCCTCTTACCCGCCATCTTAATGATGCCACCCCGCCTGTGATTTGGATTTCCGTTCCGAACTACGGAGACGCTTTGAGGATTAATGATGACTCAACCGAAGTGAGAGGAAGAGAACACACTGTACAGTGATCAGGATTTGTTGTGCAAGCAGAATAAAGCAAACAGGTTTCACACGGACACAATTCCAGGCCAGAAGAAGATGGTTAGTTTGAATCCCATGAGCGGGTTGATCCCACAAGCAGTTCAGAAGTCCGGTTTGTAAGTGGAAGGACAAGAGTGAGCGGACAGGATTCAGAAGAGCTGCTTGGAGCTGGACCCGTTTGAGACACTGACCTGGACACTTGCCGTTTCCCCTCGGCTAGCAGCAGCACCGTCAGATCATCCTGGGGCGGGTTGGATCGGCTACGGGTACGACAGGGAGATGATACGTGAACAAGAGTGGATGAGAAGGTGGAAAGGAACACAAGAAGACACGAGAGAACTAAAAGAAACAGGAAGAGCAAACGAAAAAGGAGGAGATGGAACAGTAAAATCTAAGACATAAATGCAAGAATAAATGATTGGGACAGTTATGAAATCTACATTAAAATACTAAAATAAAATAAAAAATACAATAAAATATGAAATCTACTCAAAAGATAAAATAAAATAAAAATTATAAAATAAAAAAATAACTAAATAAATAAAATGACTATAAAATGCTATAAGAGCTACAGGGTTTAAGGGCAGCAACTGAATGACATGGCATCTACATGATGCTACAAAAGCCAAAGAAACGTTGCAGTGAATATGAAAAGGAGGGTTTCCACAATGGAAGTTTCTTTAGATGCAACGGAGCACTTTGACTGCGAGTAGCACGCACAATTCCTATGACAGGGATCCTCAAAGAAACCCCCCCAATTTGTTTTGATGGGTTTTGTGACCATGTGGTCTTTGTCTTTTCCAGTGTGACGGTCCACCATCACTCCTCATCCGGAGGGTGAACAGGGTCTGAGTTTATTCCAGTCCATCAGGTGCTGTAGATTATCCTGCTGAGCTTCTTTATAAGCTCTAAACTACTGAAACACGCAACATAACCCAAACTGACCTGGAAAAAAGCAGATTCCTTTGCCTCAAACTAAAGCATTTTATGAAAAAAATTAAATAAATAAAAAAATATTATATATTTATATTTATATAATAAATATATATATAGTTCACCAAGGCTGCATTTATTTGATGTAAAAACTGTAAAATTGTGAAATATTATTACAATTTAAAATAGCTGTTTCTATTTGAATGCAAGTTAAAATGTAATTTATTCCTGTGATCAAAGCTGTATTTTCAGCATCATTACTCCAGTCTTCAGTGTCACATGATCCTTCATCATTCTAATATGATGATTTTTTTTTTTGCTCAAGAAACATTCATTATTATTATCAATGTTGAAAACAGTTGTGCTTCAGATTTTTGCGGAAACCGTTATACTTGTTTTTTTCTGGATTCTTTAATGAAATTTAAAAGAGCAGAATTTATTTCAAACAGAACCTTTTTACTGTCTTTGACTCTTTACTGTCACTTTTGATCATATAATGCACATTAATTATTCAAATAATGCTGAATAAAAGTATTCATTTCTTTTTCACAAACAAAATGCATACATACATACATAAATGACACAAAATGACAAGGCCAAATTTTGTAACCAACACCAGATGAATCTGCCGATGTCAAACTCAAACTGTCCTTTATACTAAAAGACCCGATACCTGTGAGCATGTGTGAGTTTACATGGATAAACACATGCAAACACATACACACAGGCTCTGATGAACCTTTCATTAGTTTGACTGGCTCTTAATAAATCTAAACTGCTTTCCTGCAAGATTCTGTCAACAGAATATGCTGCATTTCATAAATGTGACTGCAAAGATGTTTCGATTCAGCAAACTAATCTCGAGAGCGAGAGAGAAAGAAAAGGCAAGAACTGATGCCAACAAACAACATGACCGCAGGGTCCTCTCTGGCAGAAGCAAAGCATTGTGGGTGGCCAACACCAGCAATAACAGGCTGAAAAGCCTTCTGCTAGAGGAGTGGAAGAGAGAGAGAGAGAGAGAGAGATGTGGGAAGAGAATCGTCTTGTGTAGTGAGGTGAACTCGCACACACTCTCTAAATTTGAAAGATTTATTCTCTAGATTGTCTTTACTCCTACTTCTAACTTTTGTAGTCAAAGTCCAAGTAAAACATGCAAAAATTTGCCTGCGCAAAACTTGCAAACACAATGCAAAGGTGCTGTGGGTGGTGTTATAGAGAGCTGCAGGCATGAGGTTTTTATGTAGCCACTTTTTTAGCACTTCCGGTTCCATCGCCCCGAACTTAACAGGTTTTTGGTTAAATGTCTAAAATAAGGTCTGTGGTGGATAGGGATGCACCGTATATCGGCCGCCATATCGGTATCGGCCGATATATGTTCATTTTTATGTTATGGTTATCGGCTCGATAATAAAATTTGGCCGATATATTAAAGCTGATAAATAATGGATTATTTCCTTCAACTGAGACACTTGATGGTTGTGAATTTCTTGAAATATGATTGGAATCACTTTGAAAGGAAGATACAGTTAAGTGTAACATGTGCAGTGCAAGTCTGTCGTATAGGAGACATACAATTATGATGAGAACATTATAATTGTGTGCTTGAGACATGGCTTTTAATGGTGAGACTTTTGTTTTTTTTGTAATCAGGCTTGAAAGAATTCTATATAAATTTGGATAGGCCAATATATCGGTTATCAGCTTTCAAATATAAAGAATTATCGGTTATCGGCCCAAAATTTCATATCGATGCATCCCTAGTGGGGGACACAAGCTCAAAATAGTCACGTTTTATTCTCAAACATCAAATACACCAGTAATACCCCCTTGTTTTTTTATTTTACTTGCTGACAAGTGTCTAAATAGGACTACAGAGGTTGTACATTAAACATCCTAACACAGGAAAACTCATCTACTCACTATAGGGTTGGGTATCGTTTACATTTTAACGATTTCGATTCTGCTTATCGATTCAGATTCTTATCGATTCCAAATTTCAATTCCAATCAGGCAAAAATAAATAAATAAATAAATAAATAACTGATAACATTCACTAAATGATTGAGATAAACTGTTTTAGGTATTCAGGTACAGAAAATGTAATCAAAGGTAAAATAACAATGCAATTTATAAAAAACATTACAAATATAGTTACAAAATGTAAGAACAGCGAGTGAATTTTCTCTTTATATTTTGTCGTCTGATTTATGTTATTATATATTACGGATTATACGGATCCAATATATTATGGATTATATGGATCCAATATACAGTTACACATGCGTTTATTTGTCTTTACGTTCACTTGAAACACAACCCACTGTGTTTATGAGTATATTTTGACAGATTTTTTGTGTGTATTTGTCCGTTCAAGTGCAAAAAGACGTGGAAGAGAACTTCAACATCGCCGACTATTCAGTATGAGAGGTGTGCACGTCGTTTTGGATGTGTGTGTGTAGCACAGAAAAGGTCTTCTCGCGTTTGAATGGTTTAAAATAACATTAAAATCACTTTTTCTGTGAGCGTGCTTTGGATGTGTGAGCAGAACAGAAAACGACGTGCAGGTAAAGTCATCTTAAAATGCACACAAAGGAATCAAAGAGAGGAATCAAAATTTTAATTTTATAACAAGCATCCAATTCCAGAATAGTCCACTTTTACAGCCTTGTTGTGTCTATGATCACGCTCTTGCGAACTATTCTAACTCAAACTTTCAGGGAAAATGTTTTTTAATTATAAACTGAAAGAGTGAATCCGGAAGTCATGTGACCGTGGTGTAGTTCGTTTATAGCCCACGTTTAGCTTTATACTTCTGCCGATTGTATTTAGGCTTCAAAACCACCAGTGCATTCTGGGCCAAAGTGAATCTGGGAGCCTTTCTTCACAAACAAACCATCTATTCTGTCCCACACGCCCCGTCAAAGCAAAAACCTCAGTACTGTATAAACGTCCTTGAATACGGCGGCACCACAAAGCACACATCCACTGAAGAAATCCAGTCGGACTGGGTTCCACACACAAGGACATCAGGCCGATGACAACGAGAGCTTTTCTTTGCATTAACAAAGCCTTGAATAATAGAAGGGTTTTGCTTGCTTTCACCCTCTGCTTTCTCCTTTTCTTTTGCACAAGTTTGGACCAAAATATTTTCTTTTTTTGCAGTTTCTTAGCAACTGCAAATTGCAACAGAGAACTGTTTCCGATGAGGTCAAAGTCAAAACGTAAAAGCAGAAAGGTGGAAGTGGTTTTGTGGATTAACAGTGAAGATTATGAGTAAAGAACATGCAGATACTCCAAACACAACACAAACACACTGGCTGACGCTCTCGTTACATTGGAAAGTGTGAGCTGGTGTGTTTTCTGCTTTGCGAGTCTAACATCAGTGCCCTGCGCTCAACGTTCTCGCTGAACAACTGGAAGAGAGTCCGACGGTAACGTAAAGAGAAGGTCATGTCGTGTTTTGAGACTGAGTGACTCACCGGCGGTCATTTCTGCGGCGGCGAAACAGTTTTTTAGTGTGTGCGATCTCAGCTTCATTAGGCAGAGGAGGAAAGACCTGCAGACAGAGAGAGAGAACAAACCAGAACACACATCAGAAACACAACAACAAAATACATCTTTACAGTTAAATATATATATGAATCACACAAAAAATAAATTAATTAAAAAGTGAGATTTCATATTGCATAAAGTTTTTATTTGTTGGTTTATTTAAAAAGAATTCATATTTTTATAATTGCAATATTATTTTCATGATAATTATGCACATTTTCCCATAAACACATCAAGAG
This sequence comes from Squalius cephalus, assembly GCF_949319135.1. Classification (NCBI taxonomy): domain Eukaryota; kingdom Metazoa; phylum Chordata; class Actinopteri; order Cypriniformes; family Leuciscidae; genus Squalius; species Squalius cephalus. Next base: position 5,058,914 of record NC_137138.1, on the reverse strand, counting down.
ATTTAATTAAAACATTTTTTTACTTGTGTACAATAAATACAACCAGGATGGAATATTTTTTGTATTTCTTAATATTTTAATTAAATCATATTTATTTGTGCACATTTATATGTGCATATATACATTTATATACACATTTACATATATATCTAGAATATCATATATGTATATATATGTTTATATACTGTACATGTGTACGATATACATTCATATACACATACATGCATTCATATATCCTGGTTCTATTTGTACAAAATAGCTTATAACTTTAAAGTAATGACATGAAATTGTCAAATATGACCCCATTACTTGACATCTGCGCAATTCAATTCAATCAAATACAGATGTTTAGAATCAAGTCCCTCCCTTCATTATTCATAATATTGTTTCACACGAAAATACGATCATTTTGTGCATGTGACTTCAGAGGTCAGTCTGCAGTGTGTTCTGCTGTGTGAACATGATCTGCAAACACAAGAGAACCACAACATCGACAGCACCATGAACTGAAGATAAGATAAAGTTTGAAAGAGATTTCTCTTGGGTCCTGCAGGGGGTTAAAACGCCAAAGTTTATCGGCCAGATCTGGGAAACAAGTACTGGTGCATGATGGGAAATAAAACTCTAAACTCTGACAACCTTCCATTTCACAGCATAATGGAACATTCTTGAGCTCTGAGCTGCAGTAGTAGCAGCGCACACACACACACACACACACACACACACACACACACACACACACACACACACACACACACACACGGTCCTCTGGGTTTCTGTTTCTAACCCTTCTAAGTCTCTGAAGCCAAAACCACTGTATGCTGATTGGCTGCCTCTGATTGGACACAGATGTGGCAGGAGATTAGTGTAATTGGCTGCTTTTCCTTGTCGGCTTGGTAATAAGGGCTTCTAACGCTTAACCCCGCCTCCACACAGAAACACAGCCAAAGTCGGACACAGAGAGTCGCCAGCCATCACGTTTATTACAAAAAAACAACTGAAACTTCAGAAAATAAACCTCCTGATGCATTCATAATGATAAATACACTGCGTCAGAGACCTGGCTGGACCTTCACCGACCCATACTGAAATAAAAACTTCTGAAAAATCATTCAGAAATGAAAACTGTCATCATTGACTCACTCTCACGTGATTTTAAACCTGTATTACATACTTTCTTCAGCAGAAACACTAACAGTGAATGTTTGAAGAGTATTCTGGCCTCTCTTTTACATATAAAGGCCAGTCTACATGACTATAAGAAGGGTTATTGTAATAAACAGCTTGAAATTCAAATGAACATTTATAAAATCCAAAGCACTTTACATAAGCTGAAAAACCCTATTTCATCACGATAGTTACGCACATCTTGCCTGAAACTTTCTTCACTGCAATGCATATGGACAATACATTTTTTATATTATTTTCAACATGATTTTCAAAACGGTAACATAATAATATTTGTAATTATAAAAAATGAAGTTAATTTTTGTACAGAAGACACAAATATAATGCATTTAAAAAAAACCATAATAATACTACCGGTTTGGAATAATTACGATTTATAAATAATAAAGTCTCTTCTTTTAAAAAAAATCTTGTTCAGTAAAATCAGTAATATTTTGAAATAATATTACAATTTAAAATAACTATTTTCTATGTGAATATTATATTAAAATGTAATTTATTCCTGTGATCAAAGCTGAATTTTCAGCATCATTACTCCATTCTTCAGCGTCACATGATCCTTCACAAATGATTTTGAAAACATACAAAATGTTTTTGATCGGCAGTGTATATATTTTGTCTCATATTTTATATTTGCTTGACAATAATGAGATATAACTTGACAGTTGAGCAATGATTACAATCCAATGGAATACACATGGCTAAAAACAAGACCCACCTTACATTATTGATAACATTTGTTTCACATGCCGAAACTCCTGAATTCAGAGGAGAATTGGATATGATGAGTGTTCAGATGTGCCTCAGATGTCCATATTTAAAACTGGCCAATATCAGATACCAAAAAGTCTCATCTAATAAGCTTTTTGCTGTTTACATGCAAGCAACAAGATCTGATCTGTGCCAGATGTCTGTGGAAAACAAGCGAACACAGACAACGGAAAGACTTGTGAGGTTACGACTGTCATTTTGGGTTTCGCCCCATCAGAATCCATCAAGTCTGAGTTTCTCAAATCATGAGGAACTTCCTCCGTGGCTGAGAGAGGCGTGTCCGCAAACCTCCATTCATCTCCAGTGTGTGTGTGTGTGTGTGTGTGTGTGTGTGTGTGGAGCTACTGTTGCAGTCCTGCAGGATGTCACAAGTTGGACGTCTCCGCTGTAATGTTCTCCAGATGATAATCGCAACCACACGAAACACATTCAGACTTCAAAGCGCCTAAATATGTCAATATTTACACAAGCGTGAAACGAAGGAAAGCGAGGCACGAGTTTTCGTTTGACATGATTAAAGTCCTCAATTATTATTCTTGTGCACAAAAAACTTGTTATAATTCTTTAAAGGAAGCGCAAAGAAATCAGGTTTTGTTTGAACATACACCGAGACGTATTTTGAAATACATACAGCCACAAATGTAAGCATCCGAACGGTATGTGATGAATAATTATTGCAGAATAAAGGACAGCAGGGAGGAGGCCTTTTGTTTATTTTAAATAAGGGTTCGTTGTTTTTTTTTAAAATGTGAAACAATACGAATGAGTGTGTGTGCCCTGTGCAGGACGGCTGACAGATCAAAGCAAGTGACACACACACACATACACACTCGGCTGGGCAAGTCCCTGCTGAGTGTGACCTTTGACCCCTGGGCTGCAGGACTGTTGGTCAGCGCAGATGTGACTAGAGAGGGCGGGAAGGGAAACGTATGCATACCGCCACATTCCAGAGGTCAAAGGTCACAACGGAATCCATGTTCACAGAGTGCCTTACAAGACTCCTCCCACTCTGACCTGATTGGTCGTAATGATGATGCAACCGTGAGAACTCTGTCAGTCAAATGTCTACTCCTCCCATTCCATGTATATACCAGGATATTACATTGACTAGAGTACTTTGTCGTGCTGCCTAAAATAGCAATAAACAGTATAATAATAAAAAAATATTAGAAATACAATTTTATTGTATGAACAATAAAATTACTAAAATAAGATCTACATAAAATGGTGTATTACAGTATTTATGGTTAAATAATGTGTGACATTTAATTTTAAGATATTATTTGACCATAATATATGAAACATACTTAATAAAAATGTGGGATACTTAATGAGTATATATATATATATATATATATATATATATATATATATATATATATATATATATATATATATATATATATATATATATATACATACATACAGGTGCTGGTCATATAATTAGAATATCATCAAAAAGTTGATTTATTTCAGTAATTCCATTAAAAAAGTGAAACTTGTATATTATATAGACTCATTACATGCAAAGTGAGATATCTCAAGCCTTTATTTGTTATAATTTTGATGATTATGGCTTACAGCTTGTGAAAACCACAAAATCAAAATCTCAGAAAATTAGAATATTACATGAAATCACACAGTAATTACACAGTGATACCATGGTCATTGAACCAGGTTTTGGTTCTTTTGGCAGTGTGGGCAGGTGCAAATCCTGCTGGAAAATGAAGTCAGCATCTCCATAAAGCTTGTCTGCTGAAGGAAGCATGAAGTGCTCTGGACATGTCCTGGTGGACGGCTGTGTTGAGTGGACAGCACAGTGGACCAACACCAGCCGATGACATGGCTCCCCAAACCAACACAGACTGTGGAAACTTCACACTGGACTTCAAGCATCTTGGATTGTGTGCCTCTCCATTCTTCCTCCAGACTCTGGGACCTTGGTTTCCAAATGAGATGCAAAATTTGCTCTCATCAGAAAAGAGGACTTTGGTCCACTGTGCTTTATTAAATCCAGAGTCAACGCAGCCGTCTACCAGGACATTTCCAGAGCACTTCATGCTTCCTTCATTTTCCAGCAGGATTTGCACCTGCCCACACTGCCAAAAGAACCAAAACCTGGTTCAATGACCATGGTATCACTGTGTAATTACTGTGTGATTTCATGTAATATTCTAATTTTCTGAGATTTTGATTTTGTGGTTTTCACAAGCTGTAAGCCATAATCATCAAAATTATAACAAATAAAGGCTTGAGATATCTCACTTTGCATGTAATGAGTCTATATAATATACAAGTTTCACTTTTTTAACGGAATTACTGAAATAAATCAACTTTTTGATGATATTCTAATTATATGACCAGCACCTGTATATATAGTATAGTATATCCAGTATATACATAAAAATATATATTTGGATTAAAACTATACACACACATATATGCACGCACACACAATTAATAAAAAAATATATAATATATTATAGAATATTTAAATAATTACATTTAAATTAAGACAGTTATATATATATATATATATATATATATATATATATATATATATATATATATATATATATATATATATATATATATATATACACACACACACACACTCACCTAAAGGATTATTAGGAACACCATACTAATACTGTGTTTGACCCCCTTTCACCTTCAGAACTGCCTTAATTCTACGTGGCATTGATTCAACAAGGTGCTGAAAGCATTCTTTAGAAATGTTGGCCCATATTGATAGGATAGCATCTTGCAGTTGATGGAGATTTGTGGGATGCACATCCAGGGAACGAAGCTCCCGTTCCACCACATCCCAAAGATGCTCTATTGGGTTGAGATCTGGTGACTGTGGTGGGGGCCATTTTAGTACAGTGAACTCATTGTCATGTTCAAGAAACCAATTTGAAATGATTCGAGCTTTGTGACATGGTGCATTATCCTGCTGGAAGTAGCCATCAGAGGATGGGTACATGGTGGTCATAAAGGGATGGACATGGTCAGAAACAATGCTCGGTTGTAACGAGTGGTTATTTCAGTCAAAGTTGCTCTTCTATCAGCTTGAATCAGTCGGCCCATTCTCCTCTGACCTCTAGCCTTCCCTTTTCACACCATTCTTTGTAAACTCTAGAAATGGTTGTGCGTGAAAATCCCAGTAACTGAGCAGATTGTGAAATACTCAGACCGGCCCATCTGGCACCAACAACCATGCCACGATCAAAATTGCTTAAATCACCTTTCTTACCCATTCTGACATTCAGTTTGGAGTTCAGGAGATTGTCTTGACCAGGACCACACCCCTAAATGCATTGAAGCAACTGCCATGTGATTGGTTGATTAGATAATTGCATTAATGAGAAATTGAACAGGTGTTCCTAATAATCCTTTAGGTGAGTGTGTATATATATATATATATATATATATATATATATATATATATATATATATATATATATATATATATATATATATATACACACACACACACACACACACACACACACAATGAAATATTATTGGAAAATTCTTATAAAAATTAAAAAGAAAGTTTAACAAAAATAACGCATAACAATATCTAACACTAACCACAAAATTCTACACAGCTATAAACTATAACTTGGCGAATTATCTAACTAACAAACTGAAAACACAAACGACAAAAAAGAAAAGAAAAGAGAGACTGTATCACTTTCACTTGGAGCCTCAGTTCTATAATGTGATATGAGACAATTCAAAAGACTTTGTATGCATTTCGTTTGACTTTTTGACAAGCTATATTTGAATTATTTCCATTAGCCACCAAGTACAACAAACACCAAGTCTTCGAGTCAGTGGAATGGTTCATATTGTACAGGGTGGGTATGATGACGCTTTGCCCTAGAATCATCACAACCATCAGAGCTAACGAGATCGACCCGCAGAACGACACAGCTCAAGAAAACTCATCCAAGAAAATGACACTAAGAAAGAACATGAACTCTCCCTGCCACAGATGATATTAGAGGGTTATGGAATTGAAAACGCTGTGGATTAAGACATTAACCTGAAGCGAGTGAAGACGTTTCCCATCAGAGGACGCTGACGAACCGTGACAGAGAGAATATTACATCCTCTGATTTAAACAGTCCGAGCGGAACAAATTTCAGAAAGATTAGCCAGAGAGGCTCTACAGGTCTTTAATATTACACTCCAGCAGCTTTTAAACTCTCAAATTGAATGTGGAATTGGAAACGGTGAACATACCGCTGGAAACATCTGCAAATAATTCAAACTGCTGTTTTCAAATAATTCATAGAAAAGTGCTTTTACTCGAACCCACTTGGTATTCAAACTAGTCCATACATGTTCTAAACACCAACCAAGAACCATGTTTACAGTATCTAGCTGATTTCCTGCGCTGTGATTGGCTGTGTGTTTGATCCAATCTCGCAATAGAGTGCATTAGTGCCCGCCCCCCTTTTCAGCAGCATTGGTTACGAAAGTATTTTTTCCATTCATTTTTTCCCCATAGGGACTTAAAAATGTATTAATTAAAGCCATAAACTAAAGAGATGAAATCACAACACTACAAACTTTGATTTGAAGGAGAAAAGTTTTTGAAAATCCGTCAAAAAGACAAAGGTACAAGACTGTGTACTTAACGGCTTTAGTGAGGGAAAGAACTACAATCCCATGAAGCATTGCAAACAGCATAATTGAATTAAAAACGAAGGTGAAATATAAAACTACTCATTTACAAATGTTGATTATATTACGTCATTCGCAGTGCTTCATAAGAGTGGGCGGAGCAGAAGAGCTATTTGGGCGTTTTGCTTGTTCCGACTCCCTGATTGGTGGAATTTTCCGTACAGCATCATGGGTAATGTAGTTTATCACCAGGAATTCCACAGTTAAACATGATTATTTTAAAACTAAGCTGAAATAATGTGGGCTGACGGCTTCAGCAGAAGCAAATACCATCGTAGAACAACCTCGTAGCTCACTGTACGGCTGTCTTTACAGTATTATAAGTTATTGTTCAAAGTAAATTTTTGCATATTCAAGTTTTTACTTAAAGAAACCGACTGTTGCACTCTATGCGGAGGGTTTGCTCACATTGCCAAAAAAATCTTATTTGGCACAGTATTATTTTAGCTTTTATTTTAGTTTTATTATTATTGTGAATTCCTTTTTATTGTTATATTTTTAGTTAGATTTTTTGTAATTTCGTTATGTGCTTTTGTCATTTTCTTAGTTTTTTTTAAATAAATATTGCTATTTAGGTCACATTTATTTTTTATTTTAGTATTAGTTTTTATTTTCTAGTTAATCATTTTACTGCTTCAACAAACTTATTTCAGTTTAATGCCAAAACATTTAAAATTTGCGTTTAGTTTAAGTTTTTCAACTAATATATAATTTTATTTCAGCTTTATTTCAATTACCAGAAGTGTTTTTATAGTTTAGTTAACGATCATGATCCTGATTCGGCAAAACAGAAACTTAAAATTTCAAGCATTTTCTTTTGCAATTCAGACAACAAAAAAATAAAAGGATATAATGCACGGAACGGATGCACCAAAAATATCTGATATTTGCAGGCTGCCTGAACAAAGCCGGAGCGTCCCGTGTGAGATGTGTTGGTATGAGCCTGTGATTCTAAACTTAGCGTTCACTGGACAGAGACGGTTCTTTGTTAGCATCACTATTGCAGGATGACTGAAGCCGTCACCTCTGGTATTAACGTGACCCTTTTCCTGTTCACGAGTCGGTGTCACGACATTCCGGATAATGATGCGGAATTCCAAGAGGGAAAGTGACACAGGAATTCCTGCGCCGCTAGCTGGGTGGAATGAGGAAGACAATGAACCATCAGTCAAAGTGCCGAACACTTGGCATGCGACCATGACCAGAGAGAGAGAGAGAGAGAGAGAGAGAGAGAGAGAGAGAGAGAGAGAGAGAGAGAGAGAGAGAGAGAGAGAGAGAGACAATCGAAGTATATTAACTGTACACACTCAGACAGTGCAGCTGACACACACATACAGTAAACAATAAAAACTTTTCCAAAGAGAAAGAAAAGGAGGGAATGAGAAACAGGGTTCCCACACCTTTTGACCACTGAATGTCCACGACTTTTTCCAATCTTTCATGATTACTGGTCAGAGTTGTCATCGTTAATCTATTAATTAATTGAAATATAGCTGTAATGAAAATAAAAAAATATAAATATTAGATGAAAAATGTTAACTTATTTAATATATTTTAATTAGTTGCAATAGCAACATTTCTAATTTTCGTTTAAGTTGAAGTACTAAAATTAAGACTAAAACTGAAATAAAAATGACTTAAAACCAAATAAAAGCACATAAAATTACTTAAACTATCATGTAACCCCATAATGTGTG
>NC_137138.1:5027812-5050360 GCF_949319135.1 Squalius cephalus | reverse complement strand
AGACATGACAAAACGACTCGTTTTGTTTTTCATTTTTGAACACACAGAAGCATCAAATAAGCAAATATATGAACTATTATGTATAATGATTGTTTCTGGGGCTTTAAGACTCCTACATTTAAAGTTTTCATAACATCTTAAACCTGTAAAGCTGACATATTAAATAATAGGCAGAAAAAAAAACTTTTTTTTTCCAACAAAATATGACAAAAATCTGCAGGTGTGTTTTTGTTGAGTATCATATTTTAGCTTTTATGACTCATATATATAGTGAGAATTGGAGGTCATAACATTTTAACATGATTTAAAAAAAATAAAATAATAATAATCATGTAAAGTTAAAGGTTGGGTAGGTAAGAATTGTCTAAAGAACTTTTTTTCAAATTGGCTTAAACTGTCTTTATATACCAATACATAATTAAAATGTAAGTACTTTGAAAAAGAGAGCATAAAAATTGAGTGACTACAGTGTATTTAATCTTCAAAAAACACAGCTCATTAATTCCTACCGGGACGAAACAAGTGATTGGCTTGCGCGACTGTCACTCTCCGTCGCCATGACTACCGCTGCTATTACTGGCTCTGCCACGTGCGCGCAGTCACGCACCCGTTTTTAGGTGGGAGTGAATGGAATTAATGAGCTGTGTTTATTGAAGATTAAATACACTAGAGTCACTCAATTTTTTATACTCTCTATTTCAGAGTACTTGCATTTTAATTATGTATTGGTATATAAAGACAGTTTAAACAAATTTGAATAAAAGTTTTTTTAGACAATTCTGACCTACCCTACCTTTAAGTTGTATCAGTCCAGTAAGTGTTCACCTTTAAAATATTACTACCAATATAAACGTTATTTTTGCACTTACTTTATAAAACCAGCAAAAGGATGTTTTTACAATTATCCTAAAAGGCATTTTTCTTGCTAAATAAAAAAGTCTAAACTATCAATTTAGAGGCCTTAGAAATGTGTGTATATTAAAAATGACAGAGGCATTACTGTGTTAAACTCCCTCAATGCATTTATTTGGCACTGACAGCCTTCATCCAGCAGAGGTCAGTAGTGAGCAGAGCGCCACACAAACACACGGCCACACCCCATTACAGCACAACAATACTGAACATTACACTATTGTGTGAACTCCAACATTCAAAACTCCCTCACATGCAGATTTACATGTCAAAAGAAACTAATATAAGTGTGACTGTGGCTCCGCCGGGCAGCCCTGTGTTAATGTGAGACGCTTCAGACTGTATGTGTCTGATCTCAGGTCAGTGTTATTGAGAGGAGCGTCTCTCTCACCCTTCTCGGTCAATGTGCGGGAGGTGTTTCGGTGTGCCTCTGTACGCCCTCCTGTGAAACTGTGAGAAATCCAGTTTCTCCGGCTGCATGTCCCACGTAGCGCCTCTATGAACACAAACCACTCAAAATCACACACCCGTAGGAATCCTTGACTATACCAACTATATATTTACACTTGAACTAGCTCATATTCTACCCTAAAATCACTAGAAAAAAGAAAATGCATTATGACTATTTTGATGACATGCTCATTCAACCTCATGAAACTCTAGATACACTGATATGCTAGTCACTTTGGAGATGCTAATTAGCTCAGGCACATTCTTCATAAAATCCGCTGAATAAATTAAAACAAACTCAGAGCTTGTTTTGAAAGGGAATATGGCGCTCTGAATGGATTATCGTGGCGTAACTGTAATTCATGAATCTGCAACCTGTGTGCAAAAACTAATATAAAACACAGTTTAGCACTGAAACCATTAAACTGATCAAAAGTGACAGTAAAGACATTTATAATGTTACAAAAGATTTACATTTTAAATAGATGTGGTTATTTTAAGCTTTCTACTCATCAAAGATTCCTGAACAAAATGTATTAAGTTTCCATAAAATATTCCGCAGCACAACTGTTTTCAACATTGATAATAATCAGAAATGTTTCTTGAGCATCAAATCATCATATTAGAATGATGAAGGATCATGTGACACTGAAGACTGGAGTAATGATGCTGAAAATTCAGCTTTGATCACAGGAATAAATTACATTTCAATATACATTCAAATAGAAAACAGCTGTTGTAATAATACTCCAGAATACTGTATTTTTGATCAAATAAATGCAGTCTTGGTGAGCAGAAGAGACTTCTTTCTAAAACATTAAAAAATCTTATCGACCCCAAACTTTTGAACAGTGTATCTTCAGGTAATGTAAGAATCTTGATAGTAGACATTACATATTTCTGAGTAAAACAGGATATTTATTGAGAATATTTTGATTCTATTCATCAAGATTTGGTTTGGAAAAAGAGGTTTTAGAGGCGGACAAAGTTATTACATTTTGATGAAAGATTTCTTAACCTTAAGCCGAATTACAACATAAATAGGGTCAGTTTTTATTTGATGCTAACTTCAACACTGATGTTTTTACACACGGCTCAAGTCTAATATGAATATGAGAGAGGGAGAGGGAGAGGGAGAGAGAGAGAGAGAGAGAGAGAGAGAGAGAGAGAGAGAGAGAGAGAGAGAGAGAGAGAGAGAGAGAGAGAGAGAGAGAGAGCAGAGAGAGGCCTGAAGGTGGAGGTGAAGCCCTCGTTTATTAAATTTAGCCATAACGAGTTTTAAATTAGACTGAGTCAGCACTGCAAAGCACAAGCAGAAAATAAGGACATCTATATCGACCATTCACAATCTGTTTTACTTTTTTGAACACTATTCACTAAACAAAGAGGTAAATGAACTGTGTTTCTAGTGTGCGTTTCTATAGTCATACTATAGTATGTATTATAGTAAAACTATATGATATAGGGATGGACGGGGGAAAAAAATCCAATTGTGATTTTTCTGATAAAAATTGTGATTGCAATTTTAAAAAGATTCCAAGCTTGCTGTGCTTGTTTGTAGGACTGCACAATTTGGCCAAAAATGTTGAGATTATATATAAATATGGCTATATAATAATAATAATAATAAATTATTATTATTATTAATATTACATGAATAAATAAATAAATAGAAATTACTAAATAAAAATATGAAATATTACTATTCTAATATTTCACTGTAAAATAAAAAGAATCGTATTTAAGAAAAATAATAATATAATAACAATAATACAATAATAATGGTTCAATTTACATTACAACAGTAAAATGACAATACAAATATGTATTGGTGTCTTAATTTCTATATCCTTTATATCACGATTATGGTTTTATTTTCGTTTATCATGCAGCCCTGCTATGATATGTCATTATTTACACCGCTAGATTTATTACTCGTGTGTGTATGAAGCTTACCCATGACAGTCCAGGTTAGCAGCCCAAATGTCTGTTCCCAGGATGTCCAAAGAACAGTCCTTGTTTCCATTCTAAAACACACACAGTCCAAATGCAGAAACATTGTGAAAGTTTAAAAAGGTAGAATCCAGTGTAGTGTGAGTCAGTGCATGTGTGTTGTTTAATCTCACCTTTGCTGGAGCTCTGAACTGGTTGTTTCGTCCTCTGCTGTCTGATCTAGAACCAGAACCGGGTCGAGAACCTGAACTGGGTCTAGAGCCGGTGCTCCCATTACTACTGTGCTCCCAATCATCCTGAGAGAGAAGAAGATTCAGATACATTTACCAAATCATCCAACATCTACTGGATACATTTAAAAAGCAATCTTTTAAAGCTGATTTTTAAAGCTATTACTATTATGGTCTTCCAGTTTAAAAAAACAAAAACAAAACAAAACATTTTCATCTGCTGAAATAAAATGAATAAATAACATTTTTTTTTTTTTTTTTACAATTTTTTTTTTTTTTTATGACTCCAAAATTAAATCAAATAACAAAAATAAGCAGAACTTAACATAAGCAACATGTTCCCACACTTAGAAACATTTTGAGTTTCTCACATTTTACATTAACTCTGGAAACTGGAAAATGCTGACACTACATTTAAAAACTAAATATGTAGAAAAACTAAAACTACATTGAATCTAGAAAATATTACAAAAGATATCAGATAAAATAAATAAATAAATGAAAACTACACTGAAAAGGACAAACTTATAATTTCGGAAAGCAACTATATAGCAAATATCAAAAGCCACTAAAATCAAGCGTACCACAAACACAAAGCTTGTGAACTAAACAAAATGTAATGATACAAATAATTACAACATGCAGTGCATGTTGAGGAAGTCAAATGAGATTTCAATTCAGTCAAAACAGGCAACAGTTCACCAGACGCTACTGAGCATGTGCAGAACCGAAGCACGTGACACGGGATTTAGGGCTTTCACACACAACCTCAGTGACCTCATCGCGGTGACCTCAGAGCACAATACTGGCACTGTGTCATTCACAATGCTCTCTCTCTCTCACACACAAACACACACACACATCTAACCTTCTCACGTGTGTCATGTATCATCTTTAATATTTAATGTACACACAAATTAACCATATGGCTGACAGCTTTAGTCTGCTCCAGTGTCACTATGGAGGGAACATTCAGAACCCAGTGATGCATCAGTCTGGAAAATCTAGACAGTTTGTGCGTGAGTGCACAGAAACTGCAGAAGATCAGCTCTTAAAGAGGTTTTATTCTGCTTTTTCACGTTTAACTTTCTTCAGAGTGTAATGTTGCTGTTTGAGCTTGAAAAAGCTCTGCAAAGTTACAAAGAGTTCTTCTCTATATCAGTGTCAGTGTTTCTGAACTCCCTGAAACGAACAAACCCATCACAATATTCCTCATTTAAATAATTCATATGCAGAATAAAAGGGCGGGGCCGGGTCAAGTTAGTTAGTAGTGTGTTAAATCTCATGTTATGGTAAGGGGCGGGACATTTCCCAAACACAGTCGAAGTGGTTGGCCAATCACAACACACTGCTCCAGCCGACCAATCAGAGCATAGTGTGCTTTTCAGAAGGAGGGGCTTCATAGAGACAGGAACTAAACAGAGCGTTACTGACAGACTGGGACGAGAGGAGCCGCAACAATGGAGAATATGAGGAAAATAATGATGCATGAAAACTAATAAAGTCCAGAAACAAAACTAAGACTTTGAAAAAGGGCATAATAGCACTGATCTATATAATGACACATAATGTCATTCTATTTAGATCAGTGCATAATAGGTCCTTTTTAAGGCTCATTCACACCAAGGATGATAACAAAAATGATATAGTTTTAAAAATCATATATAGCAGATATATTTAGCATATAATAGCAGAGTCCACACCACAGCAATAACCATTATGGCACAGGGGAAAGATATCGTCGGAATCACTTTCAGAACAATTTTTTCCCAACTAATGAACTATAAAAACACTGACAGCCAATCAGAATCAATCCTGCTTTAACGATCTTTAGCATTTAAAGAGACAACTTGCTTATAATAAACAGTGCAATGGTGTGTCGTTCCAAAATGGCACACTTCATGTGTACTTACAGTCCTGTGGACTTACAATGGCCACTGTGTGTGTCCACATGACCATAGGGTGTCCCATTTGCCATTTTAGGTTTCAGAAGGGTCTTATATATAATAACAATAACAATATATACAATAAACAATGACAATTATATATAATAATAATAATTATTATTATTTGCATTATTTCACAAAAGCATGGACCAGGAGGAAGATCACGAGGGCTTAGGGATCCATTTGGGACAAGGCCATAGTTAATGTTCTTGGCGTGAAGAGGCCTTTCCTCAAAAAAATTCTCAAACTATCACCAGTACTTGGGATGAAAGAGAAAAATTACTAGAAACTGACTCGCATGTTACAGAACAGAGACCCTAAGAGGACATGATGATGAAATGGGAGGTAAATTACATAATATATTTGCTTTTGCATTCGCTTGCAAAAGTTTTGCATTCTCTCAAAAAATGTTTGCGCGCAAAACAAAAGTTTTACAATCAAATGCAAAGCTTTTGTGAAACAATGTAAAACAACTTTTCTTACTATATAGCTCCCCTTATGGCAACAAGTATGCAATGCACACTTGTATTTTGTTCCACGTTGCAGTCTGACACATTTCTGAATAATATGAAGCAGGTAATCAAGGAAACGTCCAGACAGGTGTGCTGAGGCTAGTATGAGCTAAACTCTGCAGGACAGCGGCCCTCCAGGACTGAGTCTGGACACCCCTGGTCTACCACAAACAGCACGCCATCCAGGCACCCGTGACATGCTACTTACAACTTACTATGATCTGGAATGCTCTAACACTAAAGTCACACACTATTCAGGACAGAAAGTAAGCGCTAGTTTGATGTTTCTGATGTTTTATTTGTCCATCCATTAATATCCATAAAGTAATGAATGCAACATTTCTGATGACAAACACATATTTTGATGAAAACCTAGAGATTCATTTTCAAACATTTCCCTAAACAACTCACTAAATTATGATTTGGGGGCAATTTCTCAGACAAATTTGATGTGTGATTAATTTGCGATTAATTTGCAATTCATTTGATTAATTATTGGCTATTTAGATTAAAATTTGAAATAGTTTGACAGCGCTAGTTTCTACACATCTTCAACAGATACACTGTGTCTGCACAGCTTCATCAATTCTAATAAGAGCAGTTTACTTCTGACGAGCAGCTTGTGTTGGGTGTGGACAGGGTGTTACAGAATAGTAATGGATCAGATGCACACACACATGAAAACTCACTGGTTTGGACGAGCCCCTGTCCCGTGAGGACGACCAGCTCCCATCAATCTTATCACTGCAGTTTTCTGTCCACTGAGAGAGAGAGACATATACAGAGAAAGACAGAGAGAGAGTGATTGTTTATATTGTCACAAATAAGTAAACTATATATATGGGACGGGGTCTGTTGTACCCGTGAGGTGCGGGACGGGGTCTGTTGTACTCATGAGGTGCGGGACGGGGTCTGTTGTACCCGTGTGGGATGGGGTCTGTTGTACCCGTGAGGTGTGGGACGGGGTCTGTTGTACCCGTGAGGTGTGGGACGGGGTCTGTTGTACCCGTGAGGTGCGGGACGGGGTCTGTTGTACTCATGAGGTGCGGGACGGGGTCTGTTGTACCCGTGAGGTGCGGGACGGGGTCTGTTGTACTCATGAGGTGCGGGACGGGGTCTGTTGTACCCGTGAGGTGTGGGACGGGGTCTGTTGTACTCATGAGGTGTGGGACGGGGTCTGTTGTACCCATGTGGGATGGGGTCTGTTGTACCCGTGAGGTGTGGGACGGGGTCTGTTGTACCCATGTGGGATGGGGTCTGTTGTACCCGTGAGGTGCGGGACGGGGTCTGTTGTACCCATGTGGGATGGGGTCTGTTGTACCCGTGAGGTGCGGGACGGGGTCTGTTGTACCCATGTGGGATGGGGTCTGTTGTACCCGTGAGGTGTGGGACGGGGTCTGTTGTACCCGTGTGGGATGGGGTCTGTTGTACCCGTGAGGTGTGGGACGGGGTCTGTTGTACCCGTGAGGTGTGGGATGGGGTCTGTTGTACCCGTGAGGTGTGGGATGGGGTCTGTTGTACCCGTGTGGGATGGGGTCTGTTGTACCCGTGAGGTGTGGGACGGGGTCTGTTGTACCCGTGAGGTGCGGGACGGGGTCTGTTGTACTCATGAGGTGCGGGACGGGGTCTGTTGTACCAGTGAGGTGTGGGACGGGGTCTGTTGTACCCGTGAGGTGTGGGACAGGGTCTGTTGTACCTGTGAGGTGTGGGACTGGATCTTGTCCACATCCTGCTCTGTTTCGGTCTTGTCGCTCAGGAGTCCCTGCACCTGGTACTCGAGCACGTAGCTGTCGATGAAGCGCTCCAGCTCCTCGATCTCCTGCGAGCGAGTGCTTCCCGCCTCTGACGACGCTGATGCTACCGATGAGCTCTCCATGGCAACCAGCCCACAGTGGGGGGAGCGGGAGCTGTGGGCGGGGTAAACACAAATAGGAAATTATTAATAATCTGAATAATAATGTGAATTGACATTTCATATGGACAATATACATTTTTAATAATATACTTATGTTAATTCGCAATTATTTTTATTATATAAAGTTAAGCAACATTAAGCAAAACATTGACATTTTATTTTTATGACATAAAAATGTGTGACCGCTGTTAATGGTATGTTAAGCATTTTAAAATGTAAAAATGAAAAATTTAAATCATTCTGAAGTGATCAAAACTTTTGAACACAAGATAATCACAACTTCTCAACATGTCCAGCAGCCTCAGAGAATAAACATATTGCTTGTTGACAGGCAGGACTGTGAGATGTCATTGGCTGCTCATGCATCAGTGCAGATCAGTGTCATCGACCCCCGACTGAGACTCACTCAGACTGTGAGGCCGCAGCTCAGCCGCAGTTCAGCCGCATCACCAGTCTAACTCATCAAGTCCTGTCCGCTTCTGCTTTACCAGTCCATCTGTCTCTCATCTCATCTTTCACCCTGAATCTGTTTCTGCTCTCACTTTCTTTACTCTTATACTATTATATTATTTTATACCATGGTCTGGGTGAATACTCGATTCTGATTGGCTGCAGGGTGTCCATTAAATAGTGATAGAGGACACCTAGTAAAGGAGTTCTGGTGAAACTGACTGTTTACCGTTCGAAATTAATACATAAATGCACTGGCTACATCAGCTGTGAGTTACCATAGCAACAGGCAGTCAAAGTATCTATAGGGACTATAAATCGAGCGGACTATAAATATCTCCAGTTGCTAAATAAACCGTCAGGCGTAACCATGGAAACCAAGTTATTGTTTGTAAAACCTTTAGATTTCCATTGTAAAACTAATTAAAATATAAACTAATGTTTTAAAAATGTGTTATTTGGCAAGTGACCATGGTATAAGCTGGTTAATGCCCTTCTAGGTGTCCATTATCAGGTATTAATGGACTTCGGCGGAGGCAACCGTTCATGCCTCGCCGTCGTCCATAAGCCTAATACCTGACAATGGACACCTCGTCGGGCATTAACCCTAACATATAGTATAAGTCAAAAAGATTGGGGTCAGTTAGATTTTTTACTTTTTGAAAGAACTGAATAATTTTATGTAGGGCTGCACCTGCACAATTAATCGAATTTCTAATCGCGATTACGAGTACGGATGCCACGATTACGTAATCGTTCAAAACAGCGATTACCAAAAAAAAAAAGCCTTTTACAATATTCTGCTTGGTGTGTTTAGAGCATGTTGCGTTGTGAGAGGCGAACCACGACTAACGTTACTTCAGAGAACCCAGCACAATAGGAACTACCAGAGACGTAAGTGTACGCTGAAATAAAAAGTCTCTCACCTCGGAAAAACGGACTTTCCTGTCCTGTCAGCCGCTATAGGCTAACGTTGCTGCTGTAGCGCGCACTCTTCAAATGCACGCGCAAATATCGCTTCACTATATATAAAGCGAAAAATAAACTACAAGCATGCACCGTCGTTAAGTTTTAAATTAGAAAAAAAAAACCGCGTTTTCCATATTCAATATCTGCGGTCAGATGAGATGTTGTCAGGCTATATGTCAGTATCATTATTCTATCGTTATTTTCATAACTTGATACGAAATAAAAAGTCTCTCACCTCAGAAAAACTAAATTTCACGTCCTGTCAGTTGTTTTACTGCGCTCGTAGCCTGCACTCACTTTAACAGTTCTTGTAAGTATTGTGTATCACCATGGTAACTGCATGTTTCCATAACCCCAAAATGCCACTTATTGGTTATTTTGTATATTTTTAAATGACTGTGGTGGCTCATACCAAGATTGTATTAACCCTTTCACACGTACGTTTAAAATATTCTGGCAATTTTTGTGTAAACAAATGTATTATAATAGGCCTATATAATTCCTAAAAAGGTGGGTCACGACTTGATGACCATGGGGAAATGTGGGTCCCATGGCCAAACTATTCAAAACATCATTCAGTGTAAACTGTGATAATCGTAATTAATTACAATTTCAAGGGAATAATCAACAATTATGTTTTTTTCATAATCATGCAGCCCTACTTTTATGCATAAAGGATGCATTAAACTGATCAAAAGTGACAGTAGAGACACAATGTAGCAAAAAATGTATAAAGATAAAAGATTTATATTTCAAATAAATGCTGTTAGAACTTTCTATCATGTGGAGAAAAAAGTATCAGTTTCCACACAAACATGAAGCTGCACAACTGTTTTCAACCATCATCGAGTCCGTCTGTGATTACATGAAGAAACAGAAGAAACTGAGACAGACTAAATCCAGAAGAACTGCGGGAACGTCTCCGAGACGCTTGAAGAAACCTTCCTGCAAAGCTACAGCACTGTGAAAAGTACTGGCACTTGTGTTAAAATGCTGTAAAGTGAGAATGCTTTCAAAAATAAAGTCACAAATTGAATTTATTTATGATTTAACTTCTATTAACTAATTCAAATCAATATATGGTGTAACGACCCTTTGCGTTTAAAACAGCTTTTGTCCAGGTACACTTGCGCATAGTTTTTCAGGTTTGCAGGAAGGTTTCTTCAAGCGTCTCGGAGACGTTCCCGCAGTTCTTCTGGATTTAGTCTGTCTCAGTTTCTTCTGTTTCTTCATGTAATCACAGACGGACTCGATGATGCTTGAAAACAGTTGTGCAGCTTCATATTTGTGTGGAAACTGATACTTTATAAGTTTATACTCTATAAGATGATCTTTATTAAATTTGTAATTATTTTCATCAACAACACGAATTGCCCACTAGTTGTAAAAGAGCGGTCTTATCTCTATTACCTAAAAAAGGTGATCTTGGTATGCTAAAAATTTAGGAGACCTGTGGCTGTTTTATGTACAGATTATAAAATTTTGACAAAGTGTCTTTATAATAGATTGAAACCGTGTATGGTAAATGAATATCAAACATACTGTATCCCTAATAGAACAATAATGGACAATCTGTTTCGTGTAAGAGACAATGTTGGAATGGACAATGGTGAAAATGTTGGCATTCTCGCAATAGACCAAGAAAAAGCGTTTGACAGAGTTAGTCATTTTTATTTATTTAAAACGCTTGAAGCTTTTGGGGTTGGTCGGAGTTTCATCTCATGGATCAAAATGTTGTACAATGATGCATCTGTTATGTTGAAAGTGGGGGGTGGGCTTAGTCGGCCTGTTCCAGTGTTGAGAGGAATTAGACAAGGATGGCCGCTATCAGGGATGTTGTATTCGTTGGCCATTAGGGTGGTCCTTATCAAGTCCAATTTTTTTTTGTTGCAAAATGTTAGTGTCTTAACCTCTTAAACTGTTCCTTTTAACTTCAAAATTAGAAATATGCAAAAATGTTGACAAAAAAAATGATATTTAGAGGTAGCTCAATCATGTGGAAGATTGCTAAGCTGTGTGGTGTTATTGTGATATGCAAGTAATATTAAAAGTTGCTGCAAATGAACTACATTTTATTGCAATCAGAGCAACACTGACATGACAACAATCTCAAAAAAGCACAAAGTTTTCAACAATCCCTCATTTCTGATGCTCAGCAGCCAGTGTTGACTTTTTGCAGTCTGGATAGATCCGTCGGTGATCTTCCACCACATGAAGGAGAAACTGCAATTGTTCTTCAGAGTGTGTGAGATAGCCATTGTATTCTTGAATCAGAGCCACTCCTCTCTCGGCATGATCATTGACTACTTTCATTGCATGGTTGCCTGTGCCTCCTGATAATCTGCTTGATTCGGCCAAAGTTCCGGGTCAATTTCAAGGAAAGTAATGTAATTTTTTAAACCAAAAAATGTGCTCTAAACCCAAACAATAACCAAGGTGATCATCAATAGAAATATGTATTGATTCCACCAGGAAAGGTAAATCTGCTAAACCGGGTCATGGATGGATTAATTTGGATTTAGTTTCTACAATAAGTAAACTGAGATATGCATCTAAAATACATATTTAGGAATATATGGTGCATTAGATGCTTTTATGGAGATTTTTTTGGAATTTTACTAGCCAGGTACAATATCAAATCAAATTATCTGTTTTTACAAAAAATAATCAAAATCTCAGAAAGTTTAAAGGAGAACTCCGGTCAATTTTAACATTGAGCTCATTTTTTTGTAAATTTGGAGTGCTGTCAGTACAGAGAACAACGACAAAAATCGGTGTTGCCTACATCGTGTTATCCTCTTTTTAAAATTTGCACCCTTTTGACTTAAATGGGGCAAGTTTTGAAGTCCACAGTAGTCGATTGTCGAGTTCGGGCGCATGATCGTACGTACTAAACCTATGCGCGTGAACTCGACAATCGACAACTGAGGACTTCAACCGAAAACAGGATGTAAATACAGGTATTTGCGCTGGCTGAATAAACATCACTTTTATTCATATCTTTCACATCTACTGCAGTCAGATTAACTCGTGTTCACTCCGAAGGAATCACTCACATGGCTGGGCACTTGTAATGACACATCAAGGATGTTAAGAGGCTAAAAGCAGGTTTAAAACTTGCCCCATTGAAGTCAACAGGGTGCAAATTTTAAAAAGAGGATAACACGGTGTAGGCAACACCGATTTTTGTCGTTGTTCTCTGTATTGACAGCACTCCAAATTTACAAAAAAATGAGCTCAATGTTAAAATTGACCGGAGTTCTCCTTTAAAGCTATTGAGCTACCAGTAATTATTATGTTACTGCCATAAAAATTGGCATGCTGTACTTTCTTATATAAAGGAACAATTTGAAGGGTTAAGAGCATGACAATTGGAGACTTTAAAAATAAGGACCACCTTTTGGCCATTGAACCCCTACTTTGCAAGTTAAGGAAAACATTACAAGGGATTTCAGTTGAAAGGCCTATTAAGTTTGTTGCATATGTTGATGATGTTACAGTATTTATTAAGAATGAGAGTGATGTGTCTGGATTAACAGAAATACTGAAAATTTATGAAAATGCATCAACAGCTAGAGTGAACTGGGAAAAGTGTGAAGGGTTTTATTGTGGAGAAAATAAAAATCCACCAGTGCTCCCAGGTGGTGTGAAGTGGAGTAAAGAAGGGTTTAAATGTTTAGGGGTTTATTTTGGGACTGAAACATTTAAGATTAAGAATTGGGAAGGAATGGTGGTGAAGATGTGTAGCCGGTTGTCTAAGTGGTCGTGGGTGCTACCACAGCTATCCTAAGAGTCTTGGTGACAAACAATCTAGCAGCTTCGGCACTGTGGCATAAAATAAACGTCTTGGAGCCGCCAGATGACATCATTCAGGAATTGCAAAAAAGATTAGTGGATTTTTTTTGGACTGGACAATATTGGACTAAAGATGCCATTCTTTTCTTACCAGTCAATGAAGGTGGACAAGGATTAATAGACATTAAAAGCAGAATTAAAACCTTCAGGCTGCAAGCAGCACAGAAGTTGCTGTATTCAAAAAGGTGCTGGAATGAAACCGCTAAAGCCCTGTTATGTAAAGTTGATGTTTTTAAATATGATTTACATTTGTTTTTAATTAATCTGACAGCAATGGACTTAAAAGACACTTCTGCTTTTTATAAAACAATGCTGAAAACATGGACATCAAATTTTCAAGTAAAAATTTTGGATAAACAAGGAACTCTTTTAAATAATCCATTACTTCAAGCAAAAGTGCTTAATTCAAAAAGCCTTCAGAAAACAATGGCAAGAGCTGGATTCACAAGGATAAAGGACTTAAAGGTTCCGTATTATGCCCCTTTTCACAAGATGTAAAATAAGTCTCTGATGTCCCCAGAGTGTGTATGTGAAGTTTTAGCTCAAAATACCCAACAGATCATTTTTTACAGAATGTTTAAATTGTCATTTTTTGGGGCTCAGAAAAACACGCTGTTTTAGTGTGTGCCCTTTAAATGCAAATAAGCTGCTGCTGGACGACCCAGGGGGCGGAGCTTCATGAGCTCGCGCTCAGTCTCTCAGGACAAATTCATCTCACGGAATGATGATAATATCAGAAACTCTCAGTAACGGTGTTCATTTCGAGTCGGACAATAATGCCTACAGAGTCAGAGTGCTGTATAGAGATGGAACAGGTATAGTTTAGTAGTTTAATTACGGTTATTATAACATATTTGTCATCTGCTTGTATGTATCCATTATTATAATAGCCTACAAGTCTGCTGTTTCGGACCAGGTCCGAATGATGATCAAACATATACTGATGAGTTTAATAAAGTTTATTGTACATTACACAAAAAATGAAGCGTCAGTTTTACTTCAGAAAATCACCGTAAGAGCTGAGTAAACACAGTAAGTTATAAGAAGTGCGCAAGTAACGTTACAAACGAATTTCGGTAGAGTTGAGGGAGCATTTTCTTTAAAAACAAAATAATTCCACATCGTCTTCAGCGGCTGCCTCAGATTTCAGGAGTAAATAGAGAGAGCTATGTGGATTAATACATCCAGCCACACAACACCTATGCTGGGAGAGGTTCTCGTCAGTGCAGCAGCTGTGAACTCGATCAGGGCG
The DNA here is from genome assembly GCF_949319135.1 of Squalius cephalus. NCBI lineage: Eukaryota > Metazoa > Chordata > Actinopteri > Cypriniformes > Leuciscidae > Squalius > Squalius cephalus. The sequence continues at coordinate 5,035,916 of NC_137138.1, read as the reverse complement.
GGGCTATGTTGAAACGGCAGTGTCTGTTAACGCTCGTGGGCGGGGCCTGTTTTAGTGATGTCACTAAAGACGCATTCTGAAAACAGGTCGGTGGGAGACACTGCTGATGATTTATGGGGATTAATAAAAAAGGAGTGAGTGGATTTTTATCACTATTGGCTGGTTGTGTACACACACTGCCAACACACATTTATGTCCAAACAGCATGCAAAAGTGAATTTTGCATAATAGGGGACCTTTAAAACATCACGACGAGTGGAAAAGTCCAGCGGAAATGAGTAATCTGACAGGAATTAAGTATTAATATTAAATTCAAGGATCAGAGCAGAGTTTGTTTATTTTAAATTGACAAAAAAATCTAGTTCGTTTTAAGGAAACATGGGGTTTAAGTGAAGTGTTGTGTACTATAGATCATGAGGAAAACCTAATTCTGAATTTTTAAAAATGGTGGTAGGTAATTTTTAAATATGTTGTGAAGCAATATATGCATGTAATTTTATTAATTTATTTTGAGAAAAAGTGTCTTGAAATTTGAAATTAATTTCCGCATTTAATTGTTCTTGCATAATTCAAATTAAAAAGTAACATTTCTCTTTCACAGCTTTAAAAATAAACTGATGAAATCAGTGGAGACAGTGGATATGTTCCGGTTAAAGTAACTTAATATTAGCAAAGTTAAATATAATTTTTTACTTTGATAATTAATAAGGCAAAAGTATTCAGTTTCAGTAGTGCTCAGGTAAAGTACAAATTCCCCCCAAAAAAGGATCAATTACAGTACCAAGCAACTAAAGTAACAAAAGTACAATTACTCAAGTGCTCCTCCTCCACTGGGATTTGCATGACCATCGCTCTGGGTCGGTGAGATGACGGGCCCTGCTTACGGCCAGGTGAGAGAGAGAGTGAGTGAGAGAGAGAGAGAGAGTGAGAGAGAGAGAGAGAGAGAGAGGCTTTAATCTGGTCTTAAGTCACTACTTGAATATTGGCCAAGCAAAGAGGATTTACAACTGGAGCAGCACCATCTTACACTACACATTCAGAATAACACACACTCGAGATCTGCTCATATTTAAGATGATTTACTCGGTTTAAGCAACTGTTCTTTGTGCCACCCGTGATCTGTCAATTGATCCTTTGTTTAAAAATTCATCATGATGCCAAACATAGAGCACTAAAGCAACCAGAGATCTGAAACTCAAATAAATCTTGATATTAATCAGCCTTATTCAATCTACAATATATATATGTATATCAGGAATATATTGGTCTTGGCAGCAGCTAATAAATAAAATAATTATCAGTTGACCACTAGAAATCACAAAGAAAATAGCAAAAAAAAATTACAAATTAATCTGATTATACAAAATAAATGGTACAAATTATTTCGCTCACATAAATCAAAATGAAACGGTTAAATTCCTCCAATGAAACACTGAATTTTAATTGTAAGACTGATGCAGTATAATGCACTGATGCATTTTACACTCCCACCAGAAAAATCACTACAAATTGCACAGAAATACCCCATGAGGGCAACTACTTCTAGATTATAGAAAATCTGTTACCCTCATCCATGCACAATACATAATGATAGTGAAAGGAACAGTGCTGGGGTTTCTCTCTTTATTCTCTGTATTATAGAACGCAGTTGATATATTAGCATTTGGCTGATCTAGCAGACTTCAGAGTGCCAAACCAGTGGGTCAGATCATTTGTTTCTCTGTTCATAATGGTCAGAACTCTACCATAAAAAACACACAGTTCTAATACACATACACTAAAGTTATTTTTTTTTGTGGTATATCAGTTTTTCTTAAGATATGTATACTTTAATTTAACAAAGATGCATTAAAATTGCCACATCAAATACATGTTGTTCTTTTGAACTTTCTTTTCATAGAATCCTGAAAAAACAAAAAAAACAAAAAAAAAACACGGTTTCCACAAAAATATTCCGCATCACAACTGTTTTCAACATTAATGATCAGAAATATTTGTTGAGCATCAGATCATCATATTAGAATGATTTCTTAAGGATCATGTGATGCTGAAGACTGGAGTAATAATGCTTATAATTCAGCTTTGATCATAGGAATAAATTACACTTTACAATATATTCAAAAAGCAAAGAGTTATTTTGAATTTTAATGATATTTTACAATATTACTGTTTTTTTTTTATTAAATAAATGCAGCTTTGGTGAGCAAAAGAGGCTTCTTTCAAAAGTACCATGCTTAAAGGATACTTTTTGTTACTGTTCCACATATATTCCACATCAGACACTTTAGAGAATGTAGGTGTGTGTGCGTGTGCGCGTGTGTGTAAACACTCAAGAGAGACATTGACAGACGATCATAGTGAAGTCAGTAGAGGTCATGGATCTCGAATCCTGACTCGCCTCATTAAAGCTGTCCATCTGAATCTACTGACAATGAAAGTTCTCACGCTTCTAATCCTGTTTATCTGATGTGGTGACCTCCAATTCTTTCTGTGTTTTCTCCTCCTCCGTCTTCAGCTCAAGTGTGTATCAAGTCTTACTGTCATATTAGACTGAACAGGTGATGTCAAAGCAGGCGGCCAATCACACACACACACACACAATCACGCACACTCACGCACGCACACGCTAATTCATTTTTGTTTTACTGAGTTGACATATTTCCTAATGAAACAGGAAGCTTTGCATCGCCCTTTACCACGATTTACTACTTGCTAGTCTGTGGTTTTGGGGGAGGGACACTCACAGTCTAGAGAGCATTTGATTGGGTCAATATTGAGTCATCAATATTTTTGCTCAATTTTCCTAAAAAAATAAATAAAAACTAAATCTGCACACACAAAAAAGCACATCAGCTTACATTCCCAGGGAATGCATGAACAGATACATTGTCTGATGCAACGTAAGTTGCTTTAGATAAAGCCAAATGCATAAATGTAGATGTAAATGCATAGATGACCTGAAACTTCACAGACAGCTTAAATCCACTAAAGTGTAATTCGGATTTCATGGGGTCTGTAGACATCAGTTATTAGCACTTACTCAGATCCTTATACAGGTCAGGTGCCAAGAAAAAGACATCAAAATATATCCATAAATCACTGTTTACATGGTGCAAACTAACCACAGGAATTATTTCAAAACTAGTTGCACTTGCACCTCAAATAGAAGGTTTAGACACTTTACAGCTTAATTTTAGTCTGAATACCTTTTTTTTTTAAGTCATAAAATCAAAACTGACAGTTCTTGTTTTTTTATGGAATATTGCAGTATTTATTATAAATGATTTATCTGTGCACATTATTTTTTTAATTCATGTGCCTTGTAATCTTGAATCAAAATAACTTCCCCTTCCTCTCTTCTTTTCTCTTTACTGGCACAAGGGCAGGATAACCTGTCAATCACATTAAATCCAGCAATAGCAAACCTCAACCATCCAATCAACTCCCTATAGACAAAATCAAGCCCCGCCCACATTTGATCTTGTTCCAGAAGCGTTTCACTCTGATGAATGTCCGTTTCATGCCGACTTGAAACCATACAGTTTTCAAACTTTTTATACAAGAGTAAATGTCTGTAAAATAAATAACAACAACAATAATAATTGATAATAATAATAAAAAAAATCATAATAATTAATAAATGTCTTTTCAGTTAATTTATACAAATGCACAATGGGATGAGATGAAAATATCAAAGTCATTAGGCTCGAAATCAGAAAATATTTTAGATATGTTGGAAATAACACAAAAAAAGAGGCTTTAATCTAATGAGCTGAATATACTGGCAGAAAGTCTAAAAATCAGTTTAGCCAGAAATAAGATTAATTCTGCTCTCATTAGGGCTTTTCCATTAGCTGGTCACATAATGGTGCTCGTCACAATGAATATGTCTCATTTCACGCAGAATTTCATCCCTCTGGATAACATCACGTCAAGTGTAAATGAGCAAACGTCTCTGACAGGACAGTCACAGCCTCGGGCGCTCACACACTCTGTGTGCTAATGGACGGCCGGCACACTCACTGCAACACTTAAACCTGCCGCTTCACTGCAGCTGGAACACACTCGATAATCACAATACAGGACAATTCTGGAGAACAGACTCCAAAACTCCAAAATCAACCTAAAGAAATCAAATAGAATTTGCAACACGTCATGCATTTCCAAATTAAACAACTTTTGTGAGAGACACTGTACGACAAGACTAAATTTGATTGGATTGTGAATCCAATTAGGCAGAGATTTTATTATTTAACATCATTTTCCTCTTGATTGCATCATCAAAAAAGTTGTATGAGAAGCAGAAAGACTTAATACCAATATAAAACAATTTCTCTTCAAAATAACTTCTAGGATGCTACATTTTTTGTGCGTGTTATTTACTGACATTCTTAATTACCACACTGCATAAAATGATTTTTCGAAGTTGTAAAAAAAGATTATTGGAGTACATTTTACAAGAAAATACGGTAACACTTTATTTTACAGTGTCCTTGTTACATATGTTATATGTACTTACCATAGTAATAACAGTAAATTATGCATAATTACATGCAACTAACCCTCAACCAAACCCTAATCCTACCCTAACCCTATACTAGCTTAATATTTACTCAGTACTTAAATATATAATTACACTGAAACAATGACACATTAAAATAAAGTGAAACCAAAAATACAGTAACATTTTTCAATAGATAATGTTAGTTTGTAAGTTAAACTAACTAACAATGAGCAATACATGGGTTGCAGTACTTATCTTTCTTAACGTTAGTTAATAGAAATACAACTGTTCATTGTTAGTTCATGGTTTTAAATAATTTTAACAGAAACAATTTTTGATTTTTAATAACACATTAGTAAATCTAAAAAATAACACTGGTCAAGAAGCAATCTAATTACTAAGATTAATCAAGCTTTAGAAGTATTTTTCATTGTTAGTATATGTTAACTAATGTTAACAAATGGAACCTTATGGTAAAGTGACACCAAAAATACTACTACAGTTTTTCTACTTCAATATTTCACATTTAATTAAATGTGTTACTTGCCATTTCTTTGTAATTAGTTGTGAAATGTATAGCATTTTCTGAGTGAAAATTGCTTGAGTAAAACCTTTTTTTGTTTTTGTTTCAGTTTAGGGCATCCAGGAAATAGGAATGCTTACTAGTGACCAGCCACTGCACTATCTAGTGATATGCAGCATTACAGTTGCTTGACGTGTGAATGTGAAAAAAAAAAATCACATACCTGAAATTATTGTAATAACTAAATGTCATGTTGTTTTATAACTTCCATCTGCATACACATCACACATGAAGCACAAACAATGACAACAGCACAGCTACACTAATAGAATAAGGAACAGAAACAACAGTGCAATACATGTGTGTGTTCAGCTGTTCTTTGTGTGTCTAATTCCCACTAAAATAGTTCCTTCTTCCAGCACTGCAGTAAAGTCTGTCTGTCTGTCTGTCTGTCTGTCTGTCTGTCTGTCTGTCTGTCTGTCAGCCTCAGGGTGATAACCAATGATCAAGAGGAAGAGGAAGATGAGAAGAAATCAAACAGTAACCTGAGAAATCACAAGAAAAGGGACTTCACATTTTATTTCCAATTACTATTTCATTTGAATATTATGTTTTCATTTCATCCAAAATAAAACAGTAATTGTCACATACTGGCTTGATTTGATGTTTTACAGATAAACCGCAGCATAAAGCGTTAACACAAGCCACAGAACTGAAGATTCTCTCAGTTATAAATGCACAGGATGATGAGAGGCGAAATGAAGGACAGGTGATCGTGATTCACTGACATGACTAAACCATAGTGGACGTTATCGAGTGAACTATTCAAACCCACAATGCACTGCAAAAAGGGTGTACAACTGATGCACGCTAAATGGTTAGAGAATACCCATAATGCACTGTGACTATCACACCAAATGAATTCCCGCGTCTGATAAGATGATAAGAAGATCATCATCCATCTCTCCTCCAGCATGGCTCCAGTGTAATATCATACAGGTACAAATTAGTTTATAATGGATTATTAAATTATTTCATTAAGGTTTATACCAGTGGGGATTTCTTTAAGACTGCAAGGGAAGCTTGGCTTCCCCTATAATGTCAAAAAATTAATGGTCAAATATGTACTTTTGTGTTAACATTTTATTGACTAAAACTGCGTTAGAAAATGTTCATCTCGAAGACGAGTTCGTTCAGAATCAGATCCATATAGCAGGTCGGCTGACTCGATTTCCTTCTCATACTTTCCCGTAGCGTCACAGTGCATTTCCCAGTTGAAGCCGAGCGTCCATTGACTTCAATGGGAGTTGAAGACTGCGTCTCCTTTTGATTGACAGCCATTTTGTTAGGGCTGTCAAACGATTAATCGCATCCAAAATAAAAGTTTGTTTTTACATAATATATGTGTGTGTATGGTGTATAATTATTTTCTATATATAAATACACACACATGCATGTATATATTTCAGAAATATTTGCATATATACTGTGTATATATATTTATATTATATCTAATTTATATTATATATAAATATTTTATATATAAATAAAAAAAAAAATCTTAAATATGTGTGTGTATTTATATATAGAAAATAATTATACTCCATACACACACATATATTATGTAAACACAAACTTTTATTTTGGATGCGATTAATCACGATTAATCGTTTGACAGCCCTACATTTTGTCCTATAAAAAGTCACTGATGCTGAAGCTATTCGAGCTCAGTCCCATCGCGGACTTTGCAAGTGTAGTCGAAAGACAAACTGCTGCAACCTATTTCTTGGTATTTGCTTGGCGAAATTGCTAGCCAATTTTCATAATACATTTCACACAATGATACACCACATTCCTGGTTTTAGTTTAACCTAATTCCCACATTTCCTCCATCGAGTTTAATATCTTTTTTTTTAGATCGTTTGTTCATTCATTCATTCATGCCTCAGCTTTACAAACTCTTCTCATTACATCTGCAGCCGCCACTGTATAAACACACATGCTAGTTTCCATAGCAGAGTTCAAGATAAATCTTTTTATTACGGCTGGAGCTGACAGTTTTCTCAGTTTCAAATGATTATTAAACAAATGACAACCTATGCAAAAGCCCCAGCCCTTCCAGCTCACTCAGTGTCTGAATTCACTCACTCGTTTCCATTCACTCCATCAAGGGGACTATATTAGTGGAGTAATGTAGGGAACAGGGTAGGGGGAGATTGTGAACAATCTAACAAGATTATAATGGAGACAAGGGAACCAGGAACTAAACCTCATGAACTGAACACAGGCACATCAAGACAAAACAACATCAAAATAAGAGTCCTTGAAAACAGAGACGTGGGAAATCATGACAATCATAGTCTGAAATATTATTACCATTTAAAATAGCTGTTTTCTATGTTCAACTAATTTATTCCTGTGATCAAAGCTGAATGTTCAGCATCATTACTCCAGTCTTCAGTGTCACATGATCCTTCAGAAATCATTCTAATATGATGATTTGATGCTCAAGAAACATTTATTATTATTAATGTTGAAAAAAGTTGTTCTGCTTCATATTTTTGCGGAAACCATGATATATTTTTAAGGATTCTTTCTTGATAAGTTCCAAAGAACAGCATTTATTTAAAATAGAAATCTTTTGCATTATATAAATGTCATTAGTCAATTTTTATCAATTTGATCTGTCCTTGTTGAATAAAAGTATTAATTTCTTTCAAAAGAAAAGCAGAGAAAGAGGCAGTGACAGTGATGGTGTAGTGTGTGTGTGTGTGTGTGTGTGTGTGTGTGTGTGTGTGTGTGTGTGTGTGTGTGTGTGTGTGTGTGTGTGTGTGTGTGTGTGTGTGCTCTTTGTTGTCTGGTGCAGTAGAGTGTGTAAAATCCTCCACGTGTGTTACACTCACTCACAACAGCTGTTTGAACAAAGAGCTCACAGACACGCCCCACACACACACACACACACACACACACACACACACACACACACACACACACACACACACACACAGCCATCATCATGATGGATCACTGACTGACTATTTACTTTCCTAACATGTTCTATCAGTGCACGTCATTCC